>NC_051156.1:152372507-152515007 GCF_013339745.2 Dermacentor silvarum
TTTAGCTTTTGCCGAACCCGCCCCAATCGCAATTGCGCGTTTTTTGGTCGGAACAGCCTTAGTGGGTGCCTTAAGTTGTTCTGCCACAAATACCTTATGTTTTTCAAAATCGTTCGTGCATAGCTGCTGAAATTCCATTAGTTTTTGATTGACTAACGTCATCATGTCGTGCATGAATATTTTTAGGTTTTCCGTTATCATTGTTTGGATTTGCACTGTTATTGTCTGCTCGTTATTTGCGATTGAAGTTGTCGGAGACGGTGCGGAGCCCGAGGTTATGTCTGTCGCCGCGTTCGTTTCGGCTATTTCTTTAGTCTGACGCGGCGTTTCCAGCTGTTCTATTTTGTTATTTAGTCGCGCCTCTAACTCTGACATCTGCTTCTCTAGTGATTTTCGTTTGCGTTCTTCTAAGAGCTGTTCTCTAAGGCGCGCGTTTTCCTTTTCCAATTTCTGAATGCGTTTATCATTTTCGCCAGTGTTTTGTTTTGGAGCAGTGGGAGAAACAATCCTCGCTCAGCTCACCTGCTGTTTTTTAGGCAGTGGCGAATTCGACCGCTGCGAAGCCCTGGAGCCTGAGGGGTCCCTCGAAGGGGTACTGCTCTTCGCTGTGCCTCCTTGTGACGATCTGGATCTCGATCGGCGTCGATAGAGAACTTGATAGGTAAATTTCTATTTTTCTTGTAGAGAACCAAGGTAACTGTAGAATCCTTGTAGATACTTGCAAACATATTCGCGTGTGGCCTCTTGTACTCCTTGATAACGCAATGCATCTATGACAGCTGGTATTTCTACTGAATCAAATGCCTTTTCATAATCTATGATAGCCATATACAGAGGTTTATTGTACTCCGCAGATTTCTCAATTGACATGGATGTGATCCATTGTAGAATATTCCTTCTGAAGCCAGACTGTTCTTTTGGTTGATTGAATTCAAGTGCTTGCCCTGATTCTATTGGAAATTACCTTAGTGAATATTTGATGTAATACCGAAAGCAAGCTAATGGGCCTATAATTCTTCAATTTTTTCACGTCTCCCTTCTGTGGATTAGTATAATGTTGGCGTTCTTCCAGTTCTCTGGTACACTTGAAGTCGTGAGGGATTGCGTATAAAGGGCCGCAAGCTTTTCAAGCATGATATCTCCTGCATCTTTGATTAAATCGAGCGTTATTCCATCTTCTCCAGCAGCTTTTGCCCTGTTCACGTCTTGCAAGGCCCTTCTAACTTCATCGCTAGTTATAGAAGGAGCCTCTGTATCCGGTTCATCACTATTTCGAATGAAAGTAGCTTGGCTGTTTTGGGTGCTCTACAGGTCAGTATAGAATTCTTCTGTTGCTTTTACTATGTCATCGAAATTGCTGATGATATTACCATGCTTATCTTTCAGTGCATACATCTTCCCTTGTCCTATGCCAAGTTTTCTTGCTGATTTCATGCTGCGTCCCATATTTCACTGCTTCCTCAATTTTTTCCATGTTATACTTTCGAATATCCCTTACTTTCTTCTTGTTGATCAGTTTTGACAGTTTAGCGAATTCTACCTGGTCTCTAGAGTTTGACACTTTCATGTTTTGTCGTTTCTTTACTAGGTCCTTTGTTACTTGCGAGAGCTTATCTACTGGTTGCCTTGGTGCCTTATATCCCACTCCAATTGGTGCTTCTGAGATCAGCCTAGTTATGGTTTCCTTCATTACCTCAATATTGTCCTAATCTTTCTGTTTTAATGCTGCATATTTGTTGGCGAGTACCAGCCTGAATTGGCCTGCTTTTACGCTTACTGCGTCTAGGTTGGCCTATCAATATAAAGGTACATAATTTTATCCCAATGGAGGCTATATTTGAAGAAATTTGAGCTTGTTGAATGATAACTTTGGAATTTTAACGCAACAACATTAAGGGCTTCGTGCTGCAGAAAATACGGTGTCGGCATCGACGTCGGGGGCATTATCCCGCAAATAAGAGCATCTCAAACCACCCCGACTGCGCAGTCCCTCCTATATTTCAGTGATTAGTTTAATTTTTGGAGAAAAATAAACGCGACATCACAGACTACACAACAAATTAAGATTTATTTACCTTGTAATTACGAGAACTCGCTACAAAAATTGAAGTACACTTAAGCTTCGCCTTGAAGAGTGGAAGGCGATAGCGTTATCGGGCCCTGTTTGCATCGCATTTTACTTTGAGTAGGCTTCACTGCAACACACAATGTGGGAAAGCCAGCTTAAAAAGACGAAGCTTACACCGACCTCTCTAAAGTCGGCTTCTACTTTAAACACAAGCGCATAGCTGGGAAGACATTTTTCCAGGGGCAATAAAAGTTGTCTTATAACAAAAAAAATCTAGGGCCTTTTTTATGACTTTTTAAATTGTTTGCTGTTGCCGTGTGCAAAACGCCTTAGGCAGGCTAAGTCCCAATTTGACCTGCCGAGGACGCAAGCGCCATCTGGATGGTGTTTTAGCAAGTAACATACCCTGGCCTGCCGCTGTTGTATGGTAGAAATGATGGAAAAGGAGCTTCTGTTTGAGTTTTTCCTCGTAACAAAATTATGTTGTCTCGTACATTCAAATTACAATCCGACGCTATCATGGCTGCAGGTTGTGGTTAAGTCGTGCTTTACAATTTTCTGACGGATATTACTTTGAGAACTTCAATTTTGTTCACTAACGTTTTGCGTGACGTGGAGGGACTGCGCGGTCGGGCTGGTTCAAGATGTTTTTCTTGGCCGGGCAACGCCCCCGACGGCGACAAAGGATTTTCTGCGACATGGGGCGTTAATATCAGCAGGCTATAGCATGCGCAAGCACGTTGACTTAGGGATGCGTGGCGGATCTCCTGATGTAATCCTGATGCTCGAAAGCTTTGCGTGGTGAGAAACAGCGGGGCTTTCCCTCATCTGCGCTTTATAATTGAGTACGATCCCCGATACTGGGCACGAAGTTAACATGTCCATGCTCTCGGGGGCTGGGAACTCTTGATAGTAGACAGCACATATGTGGCGTCCCATATTGATATTGAATCAACAGCCATTTTGTTTATAATCTATTGTGAACAAACGAAACCATATGGGTCCTAGAACCTCGTTGTCGTCGCTTTCTGCTTGCATGACGATTGTTTCATTTATTTTGACCATGATTTCGTGTATGCTCAGGAGGTGGTGTCACTGACGGGCTTCCTGATTGTGTACGTGCTGGTGGACTCGATGCGGTTGTGGACAAAGCTGTCGGCGCTGCTTCTCCGGTGGCAGGGCGTACGCGTGGGACCGCTGTTTGCGTCGCTCATGTTCGTTGCCTTCACGGCTTCACTCGTGCTGCCGGCGACGTTCGTCACCCTCTTGCTCGCTGCCTTCGTCTGTCGGCACATGGACAATATAAAGGCACGTGAGAATAACAGATAATGAATCAAGGAAACATTTAGGGGAAATAACTGTTCTGTCTGATAGAAATGTGCAAATAATAAGCAAAAGATAAACGTAAAAGGACGAAAAAGCCAACCTGCCGCCTGTCCGAGGCTGACCGCTTGTGCGACGTACGCTTTACGATTCGGCTACCGCGGCTGTTCCACTCCCGTCTGCTTTCTTGAATATTTGTGAATGCCTACTAGATCTGTCCTGAGGTGTAACTACGGCCATGGTGGCAGATGTGGAATATCCTTTGAACCGCAGGCGTTACGCAGTACGTGAACTTAGGAGCAGGCAGCTGACCAATGAACTCTCGTCTGCTATCTAAAAGCTTCAGTGCTGCTCAAGCCGAGACCCTCACTGTGCAATGAGCCAGAACAATAAAAGAACCACGGGACTCTAGTCTTAAATTGCCCTCTCGCTTCTTTCTAATGAAGGCACGTGCCATCTGTGAAATGTCTGTCTGTCTGTCTGTCTGTCTGTCTGTCTGTCTGTCTGTCTGTCTGTCTGTCTGTCTGTCTGTCTGTCTGTCTGTCTGTCTGTCTGTCTGTCTGTCTGTCTGTCTGTCTGTCTGTCTGTCTGTCTGTCTGTCTGTCTGTCTGTCTGTCTGTCTGTCTGTCTGTCTGTCTGTCTGTCTGTCTGTCTGTCTGTCTGTCTGTCTGTCTGTCTGTCTGTCTGTCTGTCTGTCTGTCTGTCTGTCTGTCTGTCTGTCTGTCTGTCTGTCTGTCTGTCTGTCTGTCTGTCTGTCTGTCTGTCTGTCTGTCTGTCTGTCTGTCTGTCTGTCTGTCTGTCTGTCTGTCTGTCTGTCTGTCTGTCGGTCTGTCTGTCGTCTGTCTGTCTGTCTGTCTGTCTGTCTGTCTGTCTGTCTGTCTGTCTGTCTGTCTGTCTGTCTGTCTGTCTGTCTGTCTGTCTGTCTGTCTGTCTGTCTGTCTGTCTGTCTGTCTGTCTGTCTGTCTGTCTGTCTGTCTGTCTGTCTGTCTGTCTGTCTGTCTGTCTGTCTGTCTGTCTGTCTGTCTGTCTGTCTGTCTGTCTGTCTGTCTGTCTGTCTGTCTGTCTGTCTGTCTGTCTGTCTGTCTGTCTGTCTGTCTGTCTGTCTGTCTGTCTGTCTGTCTGTCTGTCTGTCTGTCTGTCTGTCTGTCTGTCTGTCTGTCTGTCTGTCTGTCTGTCTGTCTGTCTGTCTGTCTGTCTGTCTGTCTGTCTGTCTGTCTGTCTGTCTGTCTGTCTGTCTGTCTGTCTGTCTGTCTGTCTGTCTGTCTGTCTGTCTGTCTGTCTGTCTGTCGTCTGTCTGTCTGTCTGTCTGTGTCTGTCTGTCTGTCTGTCTGTCTGTTTGTCTGTGTCTGTCTGTGTGTCTGTCTGTCTCTCTGTCTGTCTGTCTGTCTGTCTGTCTGTCTGTCTGTCTGTCTGTCTGTCTGTCTGTCTGTCTGTCTGTCTGTCTGTCTGTCTGTCTGTCTGTCTGTCTGTCTGTCTGTCTGTCTGTCTGTCTGTCTGTCTGTCTGTCTGTCTGTCTGTCTGTCTGTCTGTCTGTCTGTCTGTCTGTCTGTCTGTCTGTCTGTCTGTCTGTCTGTCTGTCTGTCTGTCTGTCTGTCTGTCTGTCTGTCTGTCTGTCTGTCTGTTGAAACTTGTCCTCAGGTCAGTCTCTTGGTCCTGCACCTGTGCAGGAAGACGTAGCAGTACTGCAGGCGCGTCTGGAAATGCCCTCTGCGCAACATACACGGCAGGCACAACCGGCGAGTAAAGCTAGTGTACGCATAGGCGAGGAGCATCTGAAGCCGCGGGCGCTGTTGGTTAAAGCGCCATGGTCTCCCTTGACAAGGACCGCGTCTAGGAGGGCGAGTCAAGCCCGGCCTGTGCCCGAGAGGGGCCCATCGGGGCCCCTGGTCCGCGTCGACGACATCATGAGGCAGCTAGCGACAGCGATTCGCTCAGCGTCCGTCGACTCCCCAAGGCACCAGTTTCTGCGATTTAAAAGGCGCTCGCTGCTCGAACATTCGCTCGACATGACTCTCTCGGACACCTCTGTCGCGCTTCACGGAACCACCACCTCGGTAACGACGAGGACGTTTCCGCAAGAGGTAAGCCTGGTTACCGTATTTCACGGCTGAAAAAATGTTTTTAGTCCAAGCACACATTAGAGTCTACAGCGTACTACCTACAGCTGCATATTACCGTTTTCTTTTTTTATCAAGATTTCCACATCATTATACAATCGAATTTACATTGTTGGTTTTTTTTCCAGCATGCAGTCCATTTTGCACGGTAATTTTCACCACGCACTTTCGGGCTTGTGATATTTTCAAGCGTGCCTATGACAAAAATTAAATCATGCACTACTCCTTTGCTATAGATTAATGCCAACAGAGCAAGAAATAGGACTCATTGGGTTATTTTCATTTCTTTTAAGAACGCGCTTTCTTAAAAGCAATAGTCCAGAAGTCCGTTAAACTTATGTTTCTGTCTTGCTTCTTCATGTAGTGCTTATAAATCAGTGCGTTCTGAAAAGAAACCCGTAGTTTGTTCGCACCATGTCAAATTCCAGCATTGAAACACGTATAACCATGGAAAAAATTCTTTAAAATACGGAATTTGCTTCAGAATAGGGTTGGTGCAGATGTAAATAGAATAGACCTGTAAGAGTCTAAGCCCCGACGGGCGAGTGAGTACATACCTCGCGCGTTTTGTATTCTGAGAATTGACCATCAGTTATAATTTGTCGAAATTCTGACCTTGCGCTTCAGCTTGGCTTGAATCTATAGGTCGAAGTTGAAATCCTAGTCTACGTAAAATAAATAGAACATAAATTAAAAAAACAACACATAGAACGCAGGAAATCACAGATGACATTCAGACTCCGTTTTTTTTTTTTGCCTCCCTGCATAAAAAGAAGTGTGCTGATTTACGCATTCTTTCACATACAGAAACGTTTCGCGCTCACTTCTCCGAGAGGGCCCAGTGTCTTGAACTTTCAGATATCTTGGAATCTAACGGATTTACAAATGTTATAAAAGAGCCTGCTCGATTCCATGCTCAATCCTGCACACTTATTGACGTCATTATAACAAATGACATAAAAGCGCCTATTTGTGCTGGTGTCCTTAAAACACATATTAGTGACCATCTACCTGTATACGTAATCTTAAACCAAAAGAAATTTCGATTGAAGGATGCAAAGCCACCACCTCCGAAATTCCGGTGCATATGCCCAAGCACTATTGATATGTTTACTGCATGTATATCCAGGATAAAGTAGGACGCCGTTTTCCGTGAAACCGATGCAGACACAGCGTTTAATGTCTTTATTGAAACTTTAATAGAAGCCTATAACAAGCGCTTTCCAGTCAAAACAAAAAAGCGGCCACGCAAGGCAAGGAAACCTTGGATTACGTCCGAGTGCCTTAAAGCTATAAATTTAAAAAATGCACTTTACAAGCGCTTTTTTAAATCTAGGGACAAGGAAGACTGAGACATTTAGAAAACACAGAAATATTACAAATTCTCTCTTAAGAAAAAGCAAACTTGATTATTTCAGTAACCTCTTTGACCTTGAAAAAAAACATCTGAGGCCGTCTGGAAAAAGTTAAATATGTTACTTAATCCAAGCTCCGACAGCAACACATACCCCATTAAACTTAGGACAACGAGATTCTCACCTTTCCGAAGCCTTTAATAAATTCTTTACCTCCATTGGAGAGAGCTCACATGACAATAATTTTGCCCGGTACATGGGCACGCAAGTAAGAGAAAGTGCATTTCTGTTTCCGGTAACTACAGAGGAGGTTACGGCTCATTTCATGTCCCTAAGGAACAGCAGGTGTTGTGACGCTGACGGCCTGGAAATTCGGCCAATTAAACATAATATTCATAGTGTCTTAGAATACAGCATTAATTTAATGTTTTCATTAGGCACTTTTCCTAGGCGTCCCTAGATAGCCAAAGTTTCTATTATTTTGAAGGGTGGAGACAAAAATAACATATCAAATTATAGACCCATTTCTATTCTGCCAGTTTTTATTGCGATAGCAATTATATGGACACTTCAACCGGATTTCTGCCGTCGCCGTCGCCGTCGTCGTCGCCGTCGCCGTGAGGTTCCCTTTAGATAAAATCTTCGCCGCGCGCCGTATGCCCGAGCGGAAGCGTGCGGGGACGAGCGCTATCACGGAGAGCGAACGCACTCAATCTCCCACGCGCAAGCAAGGAAGCGGGAAGCGAGCGCCAGAGGCAGCGGAAGGGGGGGGGGGGCGCACTTCTCTGCCATTAACCGCGCTCGTCACTCGTCGCTCGCGCGCACCGTCTCTTATCTCCACACGGCTCTGACCTTTATGCGCCGTACATTCGCCCGCAGCGGCGTATGCTTGCTGCCACCGTTTTGACAGTCGTTGTCTGCAGTCATTCAGTGTGATCTATTCGTGTTTGTTTGTGCGCGCTCACACCACGCTTGTTCATTCAGTTAGTAATAGTCGGGCCACATTTTCCAACGCACGCTACACATGCAATGCTGCCCGGATCGGCAGTTCAGCGCTACCGGTGTGTCCCTTCGCACGCGCTGCCCACGGGAAGCGCTTCTCATCAACACCACTGTTTCACACGCGCCTTCTCGTGGTCATCCAGTCTCTCTTCATGTCGGTCTACTTACGCCGCAGCACACCTGCTTACTTAAAGCTCATGTTTACTACAATTCATATTGCTACCAAAGCCGCTCACCTTACTTCGTATGACATTGCTGTGTTGCTATCGCATTCATTGCTTCGCCCTTAAGGCGAAACTGTGACATTTTTTCTAAAGTAATTGAAAACTAATACATTAACGAATAGTTTCATTTTTAACCAAGCACCACATTATGACGCCTTTCCAGTTTGGTTTCACAAAGCAGCGTTCAACCGAAACTGTTCTACTAACGCAAAAAGAAATCATACTAGATGTATTCGAAAAGGAAACACATACACTTGGAATTTTCGTTGACTTTTCAAAAGCCTTCGATAGAATTAATCACATTACACTTATTAAAAACTAGACCACTATGGTTTCCGGGGTAACTTTTTAAATGCCATAAAATAATATTTGGAATACCGACAGCAAAACGTTGAATTAGTGGTTACGCGTCTAATCTTAAAGAGTTATCAAATGGTGTTCCCCAAGGTAGTATTCTGGGTCCGCTACTTTTCAATATTTATGTAAATCAATTGGCTAATATAGATAATAGTACAACGTTCATTATTTATGCAGTTGATAGAAGCTTGTTTTTTAGGGACTGCGATTTGCCTAAACTTGTGCACAAAGCAAACGATGTCTTGAAATCACTGAACACATAGAGTATAAGGAATTCGTTAATTATAAACACTTCTAAAACAAAATCAGTACTCTTTCGTCCCAAAAATAATCCCGTAAACTGCGATTTGACACTAACGATTGGCCCGGAAACAATTAAAATTGAACCTATAGTGAAAACCCTGGGAGTGATTTTTCACGAAAATATGTTATAAAACAATCACGCTGAGCTTGTTCACTCTAAACTTTCTCGTGTCGTAGGTTTCCTATCACGTCTGCGCTTTCTCTTGCCGGAAAGGATCAAACTTCTACTATATAATTCTCTATTCTTATCTACAATAACTTATTGCTATCTGGTATGGGGAACCACAACGGAAAAGAACTTAGACAGAATATATAGACTACAGAAAAAAGCTGTACGCATAATTACAGGTGCTCCACGCGATGCACACTCTAAACCCATATTTGAAGCCCTTAACTTAATACCAACGCCTGACATTTACAATTCGAATTTACTTAAGAGATATCGTACTTGCAGAAAAAATCATGATTCTTTTCTCATGGACTTAGCACATTTAACACCATGCACCTGCCCGTATAGCACGCGAGCCTCTGATGATTGAAAAATCCCTTACACGTACCAACTATGGTCGCCAAATGATGAAATATTTACTGCCACAAACACTAAACAGGTTTTCCACAAAAAAGATTAATGATATCATTCGTTTTCTACAAACATCCTTTTTTGTGCGTTTCAGAACAAAAGCGATATAATACTCAAAGACATGTTTACCACTGTATTATAAGTACTTATGATTTCTTGTTGCTGTTTGCTATGTGTTATATGGTGTGAAAGCCCTTGTCAAGCCTTGATGGCTTTTTTTGCTTTCACCCCCCAGCATCACTGTTGTGACTGTTGTACTGTCTCATCTGGTGTTGAAATAAACTGATTTGATTTGATCTCCCGCTGATTACGAGACAGGATCATTTTTTCGCTAATGTCTTGAATTGATGGGTTGTAACTTTAAAACTAGTTTATTTGATTATACTGCTTCGTTTGGGTAATTACTGTCGCGGATTTCATTCTTGGCGTATTCAAGGTAGCATTAGGTAGCATTAAAAATAACATCTATATGATCGCCTCATACGCAATAATCATATGACGAATCCACTCAAGGGCAACCATTCTTTAAATAGATTTTATCATATGCCATTAAAATGAGTGAAGTCCTATACTGTTAAATATTGCCATCCTCCGTGTACAGCACAGTTTCACGTGTGATTACCGTGAATTCACTGGCCATTTACAACTATTTTCGTCTTGTATCGTTCTCTTTAGTTTTCTCGTTCGAAGAGGGCACCACCGTCTGGATCATTGCAGCGTCCTAGACTTCCAAAGGCGGTGCTTGGAGCCCTAGGTCCTCGCAGTCCTCCTCTTGTACACAGGGATAACGTGGAAAAGACGGCAACTGCGGTACCTAGCTCCAGAACTCTGAGGTCAGTCGGACGTGATAGGTACAATAAAACAGAGTCACACCCCAAGTCGACGCAGAGTCGATCCCCACTATCGCCGAGCCAGAGCGTCGACGACGCTGTGAGCGCGCCCGAAGGGACGGCGTCTGGCTCAAAACTTTTCAAGACGGGCACTCCTCCGCATGCCAGCCAGCTACACAACATCGCCGATGTCCCCCCAGGCTCCTCGTCGCCACGTGACGGCCGCACCACTGGCGTCATTCTGGAGGCGTCGTCCAAGAGCCCATCGTCTCACCTCGGCTTTTCCGTGGACCAGACTCCGCACTTGAGTCCCCTGTCACCCGGAGGATCGCCCACGCTGCGAATCAGCTGCATCAGCGGAGCCGCCGCACACCCATCCAAAGGCTCCCCACTTCATGGAACACCTCCGCAGAGAGCCAATGGTCCTCCGATCGGAGAGTCGAGGTCAGCCCTGCACTTACCGTTCGATGCTTCCAAGCAAAGCAGTGGTCCCGGTAAGGGCGTCGTCGAGCGCCGCTCCAGGAGGACATCGTCCCCCCGCAAAAGGTTACCCTCCCCACGGGCCTCTTCTCCTAAGCAACTCGAACCGCTTGCTAATCCCGAGCCACTCAAGACAGCAGGGCCATGCACGTCGAAGGACAGTGAAAGTTGTGGCCAGCAGCCGCCTTCGCCGTCAGGCCCGGCAAGCGTGTCCTCGCAGCTCAGCCAGGGGTTGCAGAGTGGAGTGGGAAGCCTAGCGACGCCGTCACAGATTGGTGCCTCGGGGTCTAAACTGGAGCATCCGAGGTGAGTGCAAATGCGAAATTAAGGATTGCTGCCCTGAAGAGGTGCACACAGGATATGGTGGACTTAAGAAAAAACTTAACCACTAAAGAAAAAAAGGTAAGACACGAAAGCCAGACAATTTGCTTCTTAGACTTAAAAAGCAAGTCTGGCTTAGACTTAAGAAGCAAGCCTTAGACACAAGCACTTAACAACACATTTGTGATGGGCATTGTGCTTCACGCCATTACATGATTGCTACCACTGACTTAGTTAAGGTATCTTATTCATCACACGATGGATATGGCGGCACACACGAATAAATTTACCTTTTCACTGTCGAGCATCTTGTCCCCGTGTTTCACGGTACCTGTTAGTTTTTCCAACACCAGACTACATAGAGCTTCGCGAAGCACACACATCGTGGCGCGTAAATGCTTCTGTGCTTGCTAGTCAAGCTGAATAAGAAGCTTCCGCTGTTCCGTCAATTCGATAGTACTGTCATGTTGCCAGAACTAGAACACCTGGCTCGCAACTGAAAAGGGATGAATTCAAACCCTGCTTGCAAACAAGTTTTTCTGCTAGTTAAGGGTGATTTTGCGATGATATAGAGATTGAGTGTGACTGCACAAAACAATACGGGACGGCCAATTTGACATCTGTACAGCGGATATACTTGTTGAAACGAAAACTAACTTGAGAGGCCGCAATTCTTTAGACATTGACAGGACCACGGATTTGGCCCACGACCCGCGATCCACCTTGGGTCTATCACGGCGAGTGTAGAATACGTCAGTTACCACGACTGTCACATACAACAGCGACACTGCATTATCAGCCTCTGAGCGTTCGCGTTCGAAGTCTTAGTGGGAAAGAGCACCGAATGCTGCCACCTGCAAGTCGATGCTCTAAGAACCTGGGAGTTTGTGAACAAAAAGGCATTAGCACAAGCAACAAGGGCAGGCGACTATACGTTGACACTTATTGTTCCCTGTACGCTGCCTTGAAGAAAAATCATTGAAAAAATGTTTTGTGAACTTGGTCACATGGGTTAACCGTTTCAGTCTGTGGGCACGCCGTTGTTCACGTCTAGATACTGCATAAAAAGTAATTGCCGTGTGCATTGTTATGTACATTTGATTGAACCTGTGCTGTAAGTTTGAATAATACGTGTAAAGTGTTTTAGTAAAACTGATTTAAATATACACGACCGTGCTCATGCTCTCGGCGCAGCGGGTCAAATTGCTTCATTACTTTTCGCGGTGCTTACGTCAGGCATATTTTTCAATTGTGTGGATATTTTCTTTAGCTGTAGTGATCGAAACTAAATTTTCAATGGACAGCAATAATTGGCGCATGATCGAAATAATTTTATTTGCCAAGATAATTCACAAACTGTAGTCGCCGCCATTCGCGACGTCGTGCTCTGTACAATTATAGGGTGAGGTCGCCGCGATCAATCTCCCGTGACTCGATAATGAGAGCGCCTTCTTTCGGTGATGCAGCGTCGTCAGGTCGTACGCTAGCGAGACCGAACGGTCGGGTCACCAACACACGTCGTTCGCCCCTCCCGACGGCGACGACTTGCCCGAGCTTGGCACCCACCAAAAGAGCGTCGCTTTGAACGCGACACGGTCATCGGCTCCCGGAAGAAAAGGTGAACTTTCAGAGCGATCAACAATCAGAGCGACCAAAAGTTTGTCTTTTTCACAGCCGCCTTATATTTGTAAACTTGATTGCAAACTGACTGCCTGCCGAACATTTTCCTCTGTCTACAAGGAGCCCGTCAAGCTGTCGCATGATACGCTTTGTCTCTCTGCTCTCCGTATTTTTTCTTTTGAAATAAAATACGCAAATAGAGATGATTTGATTTAATTTGATTTATTTCTCACAAACAAATGCACCCAGGTGCACGATGTGAAGAGGAAAGCCGGGAAAAAAACTGCTTCGTAACGGAGCTTGACACACCCTGCCTTCCCTTACAAGTTTGACAGAACAATTGGCGTGCATCTGAAGAGATCTTTAACTCAATAAGATATTCATTTGCGTCAGTAGTGTAGAAAAATACATAGAAACGTATCGAAAAGTATGTGCGCACAGGGAAGTCTGTCATGCTCGGATGGCTTGTCTCTAGAAATTCTATTATGATATTGGCAGATTAGATCAGTCAGAAATAGAGTAATGTACTGCTCATTCATGTCATTCGAAGAATTAATTTTACTTGCTTTCCAGATGATGCTGCGGCTGGAGCAAAAATTAAAGCCAGTGTAACGTGAGTGTTTGAGACATTTACACCACCCTATGTCAGTGCACATGAACATCGAAATTTGCGGTTAGCTTGATGCAGGTGCATTCAATTATTGCGCGGCCAGATCAGCGTGAGAATAGACGTGTGGGTCGATACTAGTGATACGTTTCATTACTACAAACAGTAGCGCTTACTTGAGGGGCACAGGTAATCTAATATCGACATGAGCGAGAGTGCATATCGCACATAAATGACAGTGGCGAATCCATAAAAACTTGAATGCAGCATCAATACAAGCGCGAAACCTAAACAGCTGTGCTGGCACGTATACATGCAGCACATGCATAAGATTGAGATTGCTTTGATAAAATGTAACTGTTCAAAACGCTTAAACTGAAGACGTGCAAGCCTCCTTGTTTGATGTACTTGCTTTCTGTACTTCCGGCGCATATTTCGATTGCAGTTTGTACAGGCGCATCCAAAAGGTGCTCATATTAGGCGCTGCCTACACGTCCATCATCGCGGGAGAGTGTGGCTTCAAGGGAAGAGCGAGGGTCATCATCAACGAGTACTATGCCAAGTAAGCCAATGCAGCATACTCATGAGCTTAGAGCAAGTGCACAAGGCAGCGGCAATAGATTTTTGTATTTATGTTCTTACGCTATAATTGAGAAATGTAACCGTACTGCGTGTTTAGCAAGATTTTTTATATGCTTATTCTAAAATAGTTGTACCCTCGAGAGAATAGGTATTTTGTAGAGAGCGTGAAAGAGCATAAAGAATACATGTGTAACAACGGAGCAAGAAAAGTTGCATCTCGGCATTAATCTTCGCTATAGCAGGCTCTTGTGATTTCGCTACTTGCCTGTTATGAGCTCCTAACATGCGACAGAGCAATTAAATAAGCGAGAGAAAATACGCGTATTTCACATATAAGAAGTCACATACAAAGATGTATATTTACAATATTGACAAGACAGGCAACGATGTACAAACAATTTAGGTGGCTGTCGCGACCGATTTCACCTTGACACGTCAAATCGTCGTCCTTTTTACTTTGGCACCATTCTTGTTTGCGCCGTAACAATATGATGCCTCGAGGCCTTCTTGTGGAGGTCAGTAAGGGGACAGGAGCTTGGAATAAGCGTGGCGTATACTACAGATGCTTCACATGCGATGTTCCGTACTTATTTAAGTGTCTGCTTAACGTTCATTCCGTAGCCGGCCGGGTACAGTCCTCCACTGACGTCAGTGCTTTAGGCCGGTGCTTGTCCTGGAATGTCCTTACAATTTTGCATTGGCACACTGGTTGTTAACCTACCTTATTTGCTTAATGCATAGCGTTTTCTCTTGCGGAGGTGATTGCAGGCGGTCAATGTCATTGCGTTTCCGCAGTGGTTTCCGACTACAGAATACTGGCACCTGTTTCCATCTTGAGTTCGGAAAACGGTGCTCCGCGCTCATGTTTTGACGATATCGGGCATTCCAAAGTAGCAGAGCAGCTACGTAAAATCAAGCGCGCAACATTCAACCTTGAACAATTCTGTGCTGCTTTACAAGATGATATAATGCGAAATGGTGCGTCTCCAATGGTGAAAAGCGCACGGTCAAGGAAGGTATAAGGGCATCTATTGTACACTAGATGGCCGTTTTGAGTTTTTCGTAAAAATGCGAATCAGTTTTTACCATCGGCAGCACGTGGCACCGAGGAAGTTTGGGGTGTTATCTCTGCGCATAAAATATTATGGGGAATGTGCAAATCAAATATTATTTCTTTAGTGCATGACTTATGGTGATCATAAAAGGTTAGTTGCTTTAGTTATGATGCTGTTGAGTGCTAAATTTCTTGTGTAACGTTCTTGTGAAAAAAAATAGCCAGATGATTTTTCGTTTACATCATGCACTGTGCCCTAAACTGCACTTATTCTCCGTAAACTGTGTCAGGTGGAGGCCTCTGGAAAGTGTGTGGTCTGGCTACTTCTAATAGATCATCCAGAATCTGGAGGGAAGTGAGTTCTGAGTGTCATGAATAAATGATAAGTACGTCAAGTTCTCTTTATGCTAGCACGGCAGCATTAAAGTGGTACTTTCGATAGTCCCTCTATAGCAACGTTTCCTTTCCGATAAATAAATGTTGCTCCGTCACTATGTCTAGCTCATTTCATTGATAGGCAACGAAGAGTACCTCTAGGCAGATGGCTAAGTTAGTCTGATTGACTATTCAATCAATGAAGGAACAAACATGCACTAGTGAAAAGCAGGTTTAAACAGCGCGGCACAAGTGTCCTGTGTTCTGCTACCAGACCAATTGAGCACGTTTTAGTAATTACACAAAGTCTGTTCATTGAATTCAGGGACGAAACATAGCTATTGTGATGTCATACCTAAAATTTAAGTTGTAACCCTCTAAAAAAACCTCAAGTATTATGTAATCTTACCAGCTACGAACATTAATTTGCAGTGTCTTCTCTGTTGCGCAGGCAAAAGAAGCAGAGCCCGTTGAATACGGTGGTGTTCGTGTGTTGCCTGGTTCCCGCGTCGCTGGTATCGATCATGCTCTTCTTGATTTTCACTGTATCGCTTCTACCTCAGAGACGTGTAAGTTTTTAATAAGATACAACTCCGTCAGACAATCGGTGATTCGTTATTAGAATGAAAAGCCGGAGTGACGGGTATACATGCTCATGGAAGCCCATTTTGTGCGTTGGGTTGCGTGTCACTGGAGGCATGAACATCTGGTAGGCTTCATGATACCGGAACCAGTTTCGTAACATAGATTGCTAAAATGGTCTCCGGAGCGCTTTGGCTTTCTGCGCCTATTTAATCGTGGCGGGCAAGACGAATGTTATTATAGTACTAAGGGTGTGGATGGATTCACCGCACAATTTTGTGGCCAATATTTCGATTGTTGCTAGGGTTAGGTTGCCTACTAAACTAACTCGAGCACTGAACCGTCTTAAGTTAAGCAGATACATTATGTACCTTGTGATTATGGAAAAGAAGTTGAGGTAGTTAAAATTTTTTATTGTTGTAGAAGTAATTTCCACTTGTTTAGCGTTGCTGAAGTACCAGGGCCATCGAAAAGAGAGATGTTTAGGGGAAAGTACAGCTACTATAATGCATAACAATAACACAGCATGGATTCAATTCGTTTGCAGGATACCCAATTCAACTTTATCGTACGAGGACTTGTGTAACTATCACAATATTCGTCTCATTTGTGTATACATTGGCATATATCTAATTTGGGTTAGCATTGTTAAAGCTGTATGTTGTTTTGGTGAAGGTTCTCGCGTTTTCCAGCCCTTTCCTGCATCGTGCAAATTTGAAGCAGCCTCAGTTTGCGAGTTCATTTAGAGGAGCAATATATGTAGCAAGCAACTAAAGGAATCTAAAATCTAGTAGCATAATTTGGACAGGTCATTGCAATGCGATAAGAAATAATTTTGACAATCTTCTGATAAGGTTTGTCAATGACCTGAACAAATCTCATTTCGAAAATTGCAAAGTACATATTAAGTTCGAACAAAGCCTGAAATTTGAAAAGGTTCTTTGGATAGTGAATTTGCTTTATTCTGGGTTAATCTTGAACAAGACCTGCCGGATATGTGAACTTTGTTGAAAATAACTATTATTTCACCGAAAGTTCGCGTGGTCATGCTTTCAGTTTGGCCAAGTCTAATTACAAAGCCAGTACTGTGATGATGTGCTTAATGAGTCTACGGTTGCAGAGACGTGGTCCCAACACCGGAATTACGCATCGCCCTTCACGAGATCGGCAAGGAGAGATGGCAACACGAAGACCGATTGTCGTGAGGGCTCTTTGAACAATCTTCCTATTCATAAATTTTACAGCATCAATAATTGGGAGCTTTAGCTCGGGCCCAGTTCCACCTAATGCCACCTATTCAAATACTTGTAAAATGCAGAAATGTTTTTTGTGATCACTCCTGGACAGATTGTAATGAAATCTGTTGCATGTGAGAGAAAAAGGTAAATTATATGAATGTGTGAAGTGAAATTTCGATTTAAGGACAGGAATATTTTTACAAAAGTGCTTAATATTGGCTAAGCTTGAAAAAGTTAGAAAGATGAAGTTTACAAATTTGTAGCTTTGCACCAAAAGCGGATATCTTAGTTCTGTAAACTGCATCCATTAGAGCATATAACCAGACAAATTTGGTCAATCATTCATAGCTTACGTAAATTTGTTACAATGTTTTGTCAAGAGTTTCAGCTAAAAGTCTACTCATATATAGTTAATATTGCTACATGTAGATTGCCCATTTCTTTTGGACAAAGCGCACGGGAGCACCAGTGAAGATAACGAACTACTTCTGGCTCTCGAGCTGTCAGCTCAAGTGGCCAGTGCTGCAGTTGTATTTATAAATATACATTGTGAATGATCTTCAATGTTAAATTCCTCGTTCGCGTAACTATTTTGGTAGAGGTGCGGCGTGTATAGGACATCTTTGTCCGTATTGGATGTATTATTTAAACCTAGCTTACTTAATTTTTGCTGAGTTGCAGACTTGTGAACTTGAAAGTTTTACGATTCTAAGTTTTTGGAATAATTATTAATTTTTTACTAAAGAAACGAGAGTGTCAATAAAAATGCGCTACCTGTAGTAAATAATTTCTAACAGTTTCTTTAAAGTATAACAAACCTAATCGAATTTGGTTCGGTGGTTGCCGAGACAACGATTTCTCCTATCCTATGTATTTAGATAGGAGCCCTGAGCTCAAGCTTCGCACAAAAGAAGCACCACTTATCGACCACCGGGCCTTTACTTACAGAGTACTCGTGCTGTTTCTGAAACTTTGTTAATAATGCCCGACAGATGAGCCCGAGAGCACACGTAATGCAATAATAACGAAAGTCGCATTGACCGGACCACAACTGCTACCGACAAAAGCTGTACGCCAGTGCTTGCGAACCCGGCCGCCTCCTCAAAATTAGTAGGTTCATTAGCTCGTAAAGGCTCTACGCGATCGTGGCGACGAAAGAAATAGTATGCCGTAGTCACTATTGACCTGCGACATCGATCTGTAAGCTGGCAGCACCATCGCCGCATTAGTGTGTATAGGCGGTCGGCAGCGAGCATTGAAATGTACACTGCAGCGCTTCGCTGGTGGCGATTTAAGCTCATTTTGTGCTAATGAAGCGAACTCACTGCGTTGAACTTATAATATACTGCCCTAGAGTTGTACATGCTTGCTCGAAACACGCAGAACATTCCCATTTTGCGTGAAAGAAGCGAAAATTGTCATTCAACAGGGGTGCTGGCATTCAGCGCCTTTCTCGCTTTCGGCGCTCCCTTTGGGCTGTTTGTGCGTGTTCAGCTTGCTTTCTGTGTATTCTGTTACTATTGCTGTTGCGCAACAGAAGCTAATGTGGAATTTTCTCGTCAGCTCGAACAGGTCTTACAAAGATACCTGTAAATGTGTTAACTGGTAAAGCGCACTTTGCGCCACAGCTTCTATCGCCTTTTTTTTTCTCTCTCTCTATGTGAAGTCCAGAACAGTTATCAAGCTCACTAAACAAGTTATGTCACTGTGAGTGACAGCGCATTTTGTGACTAACATTGATCCACAAGCAGGTATTCTATCGCAATACCACTAAAACATCGCATTCCAGAACAAAGGGAGAAATAGAGATAAAAAGGGAAGGCAGGGTTACGGGCACAACGGTGATGCGAAAACTTGAAATTATTTTCGTCCGCTCTGATTTGTCGAGGCGCGCACGTGTCATGGCGGCGCAGCCTATGGGAATTTAGGTGGCGCTTCACTGCTGAAGACGTCGCTGGATTTTTCACTCAATAGGTCATTTGGCGCTTTCGCATAAAAATAGGTTTGTTTCAGTTAGGGGTAGCATTGAAGCCAGTCTATTTTTTACCTCTAACAAAGCAGTTTCAAGGCCAACTACGTCGCATAGCATCGACAAAGATCTAAGAAAAGCAAACATTGACACTATATGTTAACGCTTCGTATGCGAACTCACTGAAAACAACAACGTGGCTTACCTGAAGCGCTAAACAAAGATTGACTATGATTTCTTGTGCGCAGATGAACCTGCTGCCGATTTTCCAAGCAGGCTGCTCAGCCAAAACATTGTTGAGACAGCAAAGTGGCGTGCATCCTTTTTTACTCCGATGTGTTGCTGTCATGCCGACTTCGTCAGAGTTGGAACGAGATTTAAGGGGGCAGCTGTGGGCTTGGGGAGGGGGGGGGGGAGGGGGGGCTATATTTTGCTTTTGACGGCCAGTATTGGCGCATGCCTATGATGTTTTCCCGCCTAAATTCACAATAAGATTGCCATCTGAAATTGTGTGATTGAGGAATAGAACGTAAGGTACAAGCGTGTGCACTTAACAGGAATTCTGATATTGTAGCGCCATTTTTCTGATAATCATCTTGAAAAGCGCCCAAAAATTACATTGGTAACTGGTTGTTCCACACAGCTTCATCCCTCATTGCCGAATGACCGCTTTCTGAAAAAAAAAACAAGAAACCTCACCGCTAATACATTTTGACCATAGTTTAGGGACGCACGTCTTGACCATAGTTTAGGGACGCGCTAGACTCGGTATGCGCCTATAGCAATGCCTGGGTTCGCCTTCACAATATCTGCGTGTACACTAAGGATATTCATTACGTTAGCAATTACACAAAGTAACTTCACATATAAGCCTATTGGCGATTACTGCACAGTTCCTGATGTCCACAAGAGTAATGACAAGAAAATAGCGTCGATTTGTTTCGAACTCTCATTTTGTCAACTACATAAAGTAATTGGTAAACCAACTGCATAACAGAACTTTGAGTACGAATACTATGATACGAATACTACGAATACTATGATATGATATGATTGAGTACGAATACTAGTATGATACCAACCGTATCAACCACGCAGGATGAGGGAAGTCATGGTCATCCTTCTACTCGTCGCCATTGGCATCTCACTTATTGTTGACACGGACAGGCACATCGGGTAAGTTGAGAAGGCCATCTGTGAATGATATTATCTCAGTATCTATAGCCTGCTCAGATGACAAAATGTAGTTAAGATCTTATTGTTTACGTTGTTTACATACGCAGAGAACGTCATTTATCGACAATACTTTTGTTGTTTAAAGAATTGCGCACAACTGTAATAAATAAATTAAAGGAATTAAGAAGCGTCGCCAGACCACCATAGTCCACCAACAAGGAAAGAGGAATTTGGTTAAAGATACCAGGGCGAATCAGAAAGTACTCGCTCCTATTTTTTATTACTCAAAATAAAGTACATAGAGGTAATTATAGATATAGGTACTATTCTATCTACATTACACTACTTCTCAACAAAGTCCCCACACCGGTTCAGGCATTTGTCCCTTCACAGCACTAAATTTGAGATGCCCCTGGGGTAGAATTCCTCCGGCTGACTGTGGGAGCATCGTCGGACTGCTGTCTTGGCATCATCGTTGCACATGAATCGGAACTTCTTCAGCGGACCAGGGGCGAGGTCCGGACTGTATGGTGGGTGGTCCAGAATCTCCCCGTGAAATGACCGGGGCTTGTCGGCGGTTCTGATTGCCACATGTGGCCTCGCATTGTCGTGGAGGATAACCGCGTTGTCCACATCGAGAATCTCTCGGCGTTTTCGTCTGATGGCAGCCAGCAGACGTGATAGTGTGGAACAATAACTGGCGGTATTGATCGTGCACCTTGTGGCATGAAATACAGCTCGAGCGCCCTCGGCGACACCGTTAACATC
Source organism: Dermacentor silvarum (assembly GCF_013339745.2). NCBI lineage: Eukaryota > Metazoa > Arthropoda > Arachnida > Ixodida > Ixodidae > Dermacentor > Dermacentor silvarum. The sequence goes on from NC_051156.1 coordinate 152,393,439, forward strand.
ACTTTCCCAACAGATGGCACTGGACGGATTTTTTTTTTTTTTTTGTCACAGGCGAACCCGGATGTTTCCACACCATGCTCTGGTGTTTCAATTCCAGCGTGAAATGCAGTATCCAGATTTCATGGCCAGTAGCAATGCGGTTCAAGAAATGTTCGCCCTTCTCGGCATACCGTTGCAGATGATTCAGTGAAGCAATCATTCGCTTGCCTTTCATCATGTCATCCAACTACTTAGGCACCCACCGACATGAAACCTTCCGGTACCCTAAGCCCCCGTGAGCGATGTGGTAAACACTCCCACAAGAAATGCCAAGCTCTGGGGAAATGTTCTTGAGGTGCACATGTCGATCCGCTATAGCATTGCATCCACGAGAGAAATGTTGTCGTGAGTCATCGAAGCACGCGGCCTCCCCGAACGCACATTGTCGTGAAAGTCTTCACGGCCTTTTGCGAACTCACAACCCCACCACCTTACACTTCTCAAAGCGAGACACCTGTCACCATACATGGGCTGCATTTGCCTGTGGATTCCGATGGGCATTCGTCTATTGCTCCATGGAAAACGAATCACACTTTCTTTCTCGTACGCCGTGTATGTGTGAAGCACAACCGCCATCTTCAACAGAAATCTGCAGCGTGCCGCGGTGCTACAGTCAGATAAGGCCGGGCTGGTCCAAGAAAGGTCCATCGCTGGGAATGGATATGTTGACTTCGTATTTACAGCCGTAATTTGGCTGAAAAAATTGCGCAAATACTTTCTGATTCGTCTTCGTCTATTATTTAGAACAAAAATAAAAGTAAAGGGGAGTTTGGCCTGTTCTTATGCTCGAAAAACACAACGGCAATGAAAACCTACGAGTGACAATCTATAATGCACGTAAAGCATCTTGGTTGGACCTTTGCGCAGCGGTAACGCCATGCTTGTTAATGCAAGGGGGAATATGGAAGTGCCCTCAGCTCAAGTGTCGGTATTTTTGATTTCATGGATATTTATATGTTCGTAATTGACTTGCGGAAAAATGGGACACGCTTGTTCGCAGAAAATAAGCTGATGATAGCGCTAGCAGTTACCAGCACTGGCACATAATAGCAGCGCATTGAGCCTGCAAATTAATTTAGCTTGCCCAAGCCCTCCTCCCATTTTGTGCCGTTATTGTTAACCAGTGTTTCAACACCAATAGTGTAAACACTATGTGTAGTTTGGTAAGGAACGCCGGTATCTGCCTGCGTTCAAGCAGCCTACGTTATAGTGACTTTACAGGCGGCGCTGTGTTTTACCTTGTTAGCTCTTGGAGTTATTCAACACGAAAAGTGCATTGCCACCTGTGGCCAAATGATGGCCAAAAAAATATGAGCCAGCATAGTTCCTGTGGAACTATAGCTCCGCCTTCCCTAAAAGTGCGTTCAGTCCGGACACATGTACCCGCACAGTGGATGTGTGGGAAGATAAGCCGAACATCCATTTGAGTGGTCCTGTGCTTGTTTGCGACGGGGTTTGTGACAGTCATACAGCCACTAACACAAAACCACCAAGCAACTGCTCACCCGTTTCAAAGGGTACAGCCACAAATCTGCGATAATACGTGTTCCACATGTTGACAATACTTAATCGGGAACGCGCGTCAGTGTGTCAGTGTGTCAGCGGCCTCTCCAAGTAAGGCGCGCGCCGCTGCAGAAGTGCAGCAAAAAGTCAGACTTGCCGCAGCAAAATGAGAACGTCCGGCTGCCGAGACGGGAAATGCATGGCATGCCGCAGGTCACCATCGTCACCAAAAAAACAGCGAGTTGTGTGGTCGTAAGGAGCATGCCCCGCGACTTCGTTGTCAGGGTCGCTGCGAGGGGCGCTTCGGAAGCTGTCATTACGACTGTGCTCAAGTATCGCGCAGCAAAGCAGCCACATTTGAACTGAGTAGCATTCTTGGGGGAACTTCACGTACTTCCAGCGTACCGTGGAGTCGCAGCGAAGCGCTAGAACAAGAAGACCAGCGTAGCAGGCTTCTAGAACAGAACTGCCCGAGCCGTGTTCTAGGAGGTCTAAAAATATTGCAGGAGTGGCAGCCCCCGCAGTTTCTTACCAGCACAGGTGAAGCCAGAGTTTGCCTCTATTTCTACCTTGAAACAGGGCCGCGACAGCTGAAGTCCACTCGCAGCTCATTTCATTTTCCTCTGTTATAGTAAATTTTAGCCTAATTGGAAAATAAAATGTCGTGGTTTCTGGCTAAAATCTGAACTTTGGCTGTGATTGGTACCATTATATTATACACCCATCAGCTTGCTTTCAGTATTGTATAAAATATTCACCAAGATAATTTCCAATAGAATCAGGGCAACACTTCACTTCACCCAACCTGGGGAACAGGCTGGCTTCAGGAAGGGATATTCTGCGATGGATCATATCCATGTCATCCATGTCATCAATCAGGTTAATCGAGAAATCTGCGGAGTACAATCCACCTCTCTATATGGCTTTCATAGATTATGAAAAGGCATTTGATTCAGTAGAGATACCAGCAGTCATAGAGGCATTGCGTAATCGAGGAGTACAGGAGGCATACGTGATTATCTTAGCAAATATCTACAAGGATTCCACAGCTACCTTGGTTCTCCACAACAAAAGTAGAAAGTTACCTATCAAGAAAGGGGTCAGGCAAGGAGACACAATCTCTCCAATGCTATTCACTGCATGCTTAGAAGAAGTATTCAAGCTCTTAGACTGGGAAGGCTTAGGAGTGAGGATCAACGGCGTATAATATCTCGGCAACCTTCGGTTTACAGATGACATTGTCCTATTCAGCAACAATGGAGACGAATTACAGCAATTTATTGAGGACCTTAATCGAGAAAGTGTAAGAATTGGGGTGAAGATGAATATGCAGAAGACAAAGATAATGTTCAATAGCCTGGCAAGGAAACAAGAATTCAGGATCACCAGTCAGCCTCTAGAGTCTGTAAAGGAGTACGTTTATCTAGGTCAATTACTCACAGGGGACCTTGATCATGAGAAATAAATTTACAGAAGAATAAAATTAGGTTGAAGTGCATACGGCAAGCATTGCCAAATCCTGACTGGGAGCTTACCACTGTCGTTGAAAAGAAAAGTGTACAATCATTGCATTCTACCGGTGCTAACATATGGGGCAGAAACTTGGAGGTTAACAAAGAAGCTCGAGAACAAGTTAAGGACCGCACAAAGACCGATGGAACGAAAAATCTGAGGACTAAAGTTAAGAGACAGGAAGAGAGCTGTGTGTATCAGAGAACAAACGGGGATAGCCGATATTCTAGTTGACATTAAGCGGAAGAAATGGAGCTGGGCAAGTGATGTAATGCGTAGGATGGATAACCGGTAGACCATCAGGGTTACAGAATGGATACCAAGAGAAGGGAAGCGCAGTCGAGGTCGGCAGAAAACAAGACTGGGGTGATGAACTTGGGAAAAATGCAGGCGTAAGTTGGAATACGCTAGCGCAAGACAGGGGTAATTGGAGATCGCAGGGAGAGGCCTTCGTCCTGCAGTGGACATAAAATATAGGCTGATGATGATGATGATGATTATGATATCATTATGTACCATAAAAGTTGAGAAGACAATTAAGCTTCCTTTTCAAACCAGTGACAGAAAGAAAGACATCGAAAAATATGTGCATGCCAATATTACCCATCCTAAATAGCACGGAGTAGGAAGAAAGCGCGTCGTATAATCCCCGGTATTTGCTAAAATTTTTTTCGTGCCTATGGCTTAACTTTGGAGACATGACCACCACTACAGCAATTTTCTTAAACCTCCTTGGTCATGCTTGCACATCGAGCACATGTCACCCCCGTTTAGTTTCCTCGTCTTTCCTGTCCGTTCGTCTGTCTGTCTGTCTGTATAAACAACCGTCTGGGTAACTGAGAGTGGGTAGTCTATGGCATATAGTGTTGCGCACCGGGCTGTTGTGTTGACGAAACAGGGTTCGGAACCAACCGTCTGACGACCTTGGGTCACTGCATATGTGGCGCTGGGTATGTGCTACTGTTGAAAGCACCGCTTGAATGCCAATTTGTAGCACTAGCTACTTGGTCTGTGCCGCTCCTCGTTGAACTTGACGCCAACTTCGTTCACTGGGTATGCACCACTAAGGAGGTATGCCCCTCCTCAATGAATATCTTTAAGCATGTGCCACTGCGTATGTGACGCACTCCAGTGACACAAGTTAAGCCGTTTCACACCAACCTGTAAAACTGGGTATGTGCCAGTGTTTATGTGCAGCTGTTCAATGAACCTCTTTCACTTCAATTTGAGACACTGGATATATGAAACTAGGCAGATGCCCCACTAAAATTAGCATATTTCATCTCATACTGGGACACTAGCTATATATATATATGCAACTGGCTATATGCCGCTCTTCAAAGAACTTCAATGAACTACATTATCAGCGATCATGAATCGAATCAAAATCATCTGATATTACGGGCTACTTACAGCGCCGCCTTACTGCTTGATACTCTATTCTACGAGAAACGTTTGAGGTGCTTTCGTGCATAGGAATCAGCAAACGGCAATCACCCCCTTCCTTTATTAAAAAAAATGGATGCTTTCTAAGTACTTACCCTCTTCTGGGTCGTCCAGTGATAAGCTAACATTTCATTCTCGGTCACGCACCCGCAGGATTGACTCGACCACAGTGTCTTCCCTGTGCGCCGTGATGGCAGTGGGCATCCCGCAGACGCTGGGCTACCTTTGGCTCACCGAACACGTGGTGACATGGCAGCTCGTACTCCGCCGCCTGCCTTGGGAACTGATCCTGGTGCGGCTTGGAGGAAGCGCCCTGCAAGTCGTCGCCGAGGTTTGGCTCGATACTTGATAGATCTTCACCTATAACTGTCGTAGCCATGAACGTGCGTGGAGTCGAACGTCACTTTAGGTGTAAGTTCATGGATGGAAGGATATTACGTTTTGGTTCCAGGTTTCCACCAAGCTCGTTGTTTTATCTCGCATCATGGCTGATAATATATATGGCTCATGATAGCAAATTAAATTATGGGGTTTTATGTGCCAAAACCACGATCTGATTATGAGGCACGCCGTAGTGGGGAACTCCGGAAATTTGGACCACCTGGGGTCCTTTAACGTGCACCTAAATATAAGTATACGGGTGTTTTCGCATTTCGCCCCATCGAAATGCGGCCGCCGTGGCCGGGATTCGATTCCGCGACCCCGTGCTCAGCAGCCCACTGAGCAACCACGGCCGGTCGATGGTAGCAAACAATACTATATAATTACATCCCTTTACGCATTTGGATATATTACTACACGATGGAAAGTGCTCTTCACTGTGTGCAGATGTTTCCTACTTTCAGGGCTCCAATCATTCGGTCATCTATTACCACAGGAACTATTGCGGTCAGTATAGCTGCAAGGCGTGACTCCTTTGCCAAGTGATAGCTAGTACACTCGTTCCCCTCGATAACACGAAGAACCAACAGCCCCAGTGAGGCTAACTAATGTGTATAGCGCCAACATGTTTAACAAAACACATCCACAGGACCTTTCCTTTCGATTGATACTGCGACGTATAGTGTAAATTGCTCTCGTCTTGAGCGGTGGTGTGGCCGGCTGCGGCAGGCGCGAGCGTCCGCTGCAGCTATCTGGAAGCTGCAGCTACGGACGCTCGCACAGCCCGCAGCCTAGCAGATACCTAAGAAGGAATCCAGCAGCTACCCAGCAACAGCTGCTGGGTTCCAGATCTGGTTGTTCTGTACGGCGTGGTGTAATTGCAGCGGCGGCCGGCACTTTTTGACGCGAAAGCGCTTTACCATTGGCTTCGACGCCACGTTACGAGCTGCGCCTCGACGGAACAGAGCAGGGGAAATTGAACAACTGCTTCCGAGCAAGCGTGCCAGGTGTTGCGTGAAGGGTGAGGGCATCGCCGCGACGCCACGTCACGCTCGCTCTCGCACTCGGCCCGATCGCTCCTCGACGGAGCAGAGCAGGCGTTGTCAGAGCGGGCGAAAGGGTACACCTGCTGGGAGTTAGCGCGCCAGCTGTTGCATGAGGGGAGAGGGCATCGCCGCGATGCGTCGCCCGATGGGCGTCGCAGCGTAAGCGGCATGCGGCGTTGGCACCGCAGGCTACTGCTGCTTGTACTTGCTGGCTCGGGTCGCATGTACCGCTATGGTACGTTACTCGCAGCGCAAGACTCGAAGGAGCGCTCAGCGCCGTTCAATTGGACATTAATGTTTTTGCAGTTCACAGCTCTTAAAAGTGCATAAGTGTCCTCGGATTTCTTTTTCACGAGAAATGGCGATAAAATCGGCCAATTGACCACTCTAGACAAGTGCTATTCATCCAAATAGCAAAGTATAATAAGTGTCCACCAAGCAGTTAAGTTCAGTGCTGCCCTCTGACGTCAGCGTTCACTGAAGTTGAATAGCATTCCTTGGGAATTCTCGGGGTAAATTTCCACAACAGGGACGTTCAGTGTATACTCGATGGTAATGCAGTGAAAAGTTATTCTGCATGCAACTTGTCCATCAACGAAGCAATCGACGATGGGTTTAAGGTGCACACTAAGTGCAGCAACTTCTTAGTCGAGGAGAAGTTCGAGTGGAGCCTCGTGACAAGTGGAGCTAGTGTAACGGCAGATGTATGTAACGTAATCTAATTTCTCAAGCGAAATAGATGTTTGTAACATTCATGGAATGGCAAGAGTGTCGTTCACTATTTACGAGTCGTTTAACATGTTTGCACGGAACTTCGCGAATGCATGCTGAATTTAACATGGTTCAGGAACACATAATTTCTGCTGATGTATACCTGAATGAATCAAGTAAAACGAAGGTTTAAAAAATTTTGGGTTTTACGTGCCAAAACCACGATCTGATTATGAGGTACGCCATAGTGGGGAACTCCATAATAAGTTCGACCACCTGGGGTTCTTTAAGGTGCACCTAAATCTAAGTACAGGGATGTTTTCGCATTTCGCCCCCATCGAAATGCGGCCGCCGTGGCCGAGATTTGGTCTCGCTACAGAACGCAGGCTGCACTGGTGGTAGATGCACGTTTCTTTATGCGACTTTCCTTTGAGGAGACGTTGGGGATACGCTCTCAAAGTTTGTGTTCTTGAATGACTAAGAACCTTCATAATTAAGACGGGCAGACAGGCCTTTCGTGGTGAAAGGGATTAATATCTGCCGTGAAGTACCGCAACTTTCACGAACTCCCAAGGGGAGCTGATAACAGCCCGGGCATTCGCGTATGTTGGTGGGTTAATCCAGTTGTTAATATGAGAATGGCCATGGCGCTCTCCTTCAAGCCCCGGACATTCCCACAGGATATGGTTAAAGTGCGGCCTTGCCTCTGTTTTTGTGTTACGAAGGTTTTGAACACACTTCCCACAAAAGAAATTACGGTTTATTTTGCACGTTAAGGATGATAATTGCTGTGATTCAAGAAGCATCAGTTGGCTTAGACGTTCTCTCGAGGCAGCCGTTGTTTTTATTGCGATAGCAATTACATGGACACTCTAAGCGCATTGTTGCCGCCGCCGTCGTCGTCGCTATGAGGTTCCGTATAAAGTCCAACGGCGATAAAACCGTTGCCACGTGCCCTACGCTGTGTGTGCGAGCGCAAGCGTGCGAGGGTGAACCGCCAACCGCAGCGTAATCTCGCGCACGCGAGACAGAAAGGCGCGCGGAAGCGCGCGGTCTTCGTTCGCGCGCGAGACACGGGGAGGAAGTGACGGAGACGGTGGGGGGGAGGGGGGGTGCATTTTGCTCTTGCGGCTGCCGTCCACGGAGCTACGTACCGCGCGGGCGCCGTATCTTGAAAGCACGCTGCGATGTGACCGAAGTGTGCACCCGCGGGGGCCTCATCTTCAAAGCGATCTGCGATGGGTACAAAGTGCACGCGCCGAGTGCCGGTAGCTTCGTATGCGCTGTGCTTTCGTCGTTTTGTTCGCGTTGAAGCGAGCGCCAACGGGAAGGTCAATTTGCTCGCTGCCGCTCGCGCGATTTCTCACTTCAGCATTTTATCTAGCTTCCGCGGTCATCGAGTGAGATGTGTTCATGTTTACCTGTGCGCGCGTGACACCGTGCTTGTTTATTTAGTTAGTAAGCGAATATTTACAACTTTATACGGACGATAAAGATACTATCCTCACTTCGTATAGCTATCTACTAATTTGCTATCGCCATCCATGCTTCGCCTTTCTGGCGAAACTGCGACTTTTTTTCTTCACTACTCGACAGCACGTTCTTTCGAATTCCCTGTATCTAACCATCTTAGCGCATCCCTCCTTGCTACCGTTTTAGCCACGGCTACATTCTGAACTTTTTTTTTGGCAGCTTGTGTTACCCTATTGTAAAATCATGAATACCCCGTTTTAGTTATCTTTAAACAACACGCTTCTTTCTTTGCTGCTCGTCAGCCTCAACTGACGCTGCGCCGTCGAGCACCGATAATCGACAGCTAACTAGGGGCTTTAATTGTGTTTCAGGCAAAATTAAAATGCCTAAAATCTTCAATCAAATAATGCGAGCCAATACTCCTTCATTTCAACAGTTTTAGTCACCCTAAATTTTTGCACAAACATATGTAATCGCATTATAAGAGCATCCATACTGCCGCATAAACAAGTTAATTACCTCATTAAACCCTATAAGTGCCTTTTGTGCCGCCAGACATTTCTCAACCAAGAGGCGCTTCAGCGCTTTTTTGAACAAATGTGCCGCTCGCAGCGTTCAGGGGTGTCCACGTGGCTGCTGGAGACAACGTTACTGCGGCACGTTAACACGCGGGTTCACCCCGCCTGGTGCCTTGTGGGGCTGATGGCTGCGACGGCGCTGGTCTGCGAAGTGGACACCGGCGTCGCCGGGTTGCAGCTCGTCGACAAGCTGATACTTCTGGTGAGTGTCCCAGACCAGCATTGCTCTAGGAGAGAAATCGGCAGATTGGAAGCTGGTATGTTCGAGACGCGGGGAGCGAGTGGCTGCGCGTGTAGCATCGTGCTATGGCTAAGATGGCGTTTCCGTTGGGGTGAAGCCCACTTGAAAAGCTTTCGCATCATCACACTTTTGTATTAACAGCGGAGATGTTTAGGCCGGTCGTAAGTCCGTGATGCGTCGGAACAAATGCGGACCAATCGTGGCGGGAGTGCAGAAACGGTCCAAGCGCAATAGCACATACCTCTGGGAACCAGTGAAGCTGAGCCTGGGTAAGTCTAGTTAAGCATGGTTGGGACTACTTAAGCTTAGTCAGTCATCCATAGCCAATCGATGGCCAATCAATAGCTAATAGATAATCTATCAATAATCAATAAATTCCGGGAAATGCTGGGGATGACTTGGTAGTGCTTAGCTTAGCCCAAATACGTGGCGAATACCTTGCGATAGCCAATCAATAGCCAATCAATAGCTAATCAATAAATTCCGGAAAATGCTGGGGATAACTTGGTAGTGCTTAGTCTAACCCAAAAGCCAGGAATAGCTACGTGCCCATCAGCTCCGCTGTCGCTTTAGCATTGCGCCTCCAGTGCAAGCTACGCTAATTTTTATTTTTAATGTGAAAGCCACCGCTAGCATGGCCACAGTCGGCGTGAAGCACATTGCCACTGCTAGTGTCTGTGGCGACGGCGTAATGTGGTGGAGGGTCCCTACAAAAGCCTGAACATCGTTTATACTTTAACTATCGAAGCATGCCAGTGTCGCCAAGAATATCACTGCCCCTTGGCCTTAAGCCCACTATCGCTATGTTAGTTGTGTGCTACAGTGATTTGAAAATGCTGCAGACATTCTACACGTAACCACTTAGATTTTGTTGGACACATTTAATTTTGCAGGCATCAGAGAGTGTTCGGATTGCATTCTCGCGTAAATACCGTTCGCAACATAGGAACGCGAGTGTTGGTTTTTTCTGCGCAAGTATTATTTTTGTGAAATTAGCGAGCATAACACACAGCGGCAACGCTTGAAAATGCCTTGAAGCCGGTTATATACTTCACTCATGTAAACCTCGGCATTGGATTTCGGTGTGTTGCTCTGATTGCCCGCCGAGTTGTTCCCGCATTTAGAGCCAAAAATACACCTTGCGAAGTGGTTCCTGTTTAAAAAAGAGTGTCGTTATTTGTCAGCGGCAGCATAGCGTACCCAGAGTAGCACGGGAAGAAAAATTTTACAGCTTTGAGTAGGAAACATAGCTGAAACACTTGCATGACATATGAAAACCACATTTTTACACCACACATTGCATAATATAAAACATACCATACCACGTTAATGAAACCCAGGTGGTCAAAATTAATCCGGAGCCCTCCACTACGGCGTGCCTCATAATCAGAACTGATTTTGGCACGCAAAACCCCAGAAAGAAGAAGAAAGAAGAAAACATACGGTACCATGCGAGGTATGCTGCACCGATTATAACCTGCATTAAAAAGTTTTTGGTGTAAGGAAATTTCTTCTGAAAGGAGGACGCCACTGCAATGCCATCCTGAAGATGCTGGACGCCCTCTTGTGTCTTGCTCTATATTTGTTTAAAATATAGAGCGCGATGGATGCTATATATTTGCCCAAAATATCTTCTTCAGGGTGCGTGGAACTGCTTGACAGAAACCTACCTCGGCGTCTTGTGCACATCGCACACTTCCTCAATAAAATTACCAGCCAGCCCTAGCCTTGACGAAGCGCCCCGTACTTCGCATCAACAAATTAAGACATATCAAAGCACCAGTTGATTGACTGATTGATTGAGTAATTGATTGATTGATTGTGTCTGACTGACTGACTGTTTATTTCGTTAAAGGAGTATGAACGTCCCAAAGGTACCCAGGTGCGCGATGAAAAAAGCTTAGCGTGGCTTGCACTGGAGGCGCAATGTTAAAGAGACAGCGGAGCTGATGGGCACCTAGCTAGCCCTGGATTTTGGGCTAGGCTGGATTTTGACCAAGTCATCTTCAGCATTTCCCGGAATTTATTGATTATTGATTGATTACGGATAGCTATTGATTGGCTATCGATTGGCTATCGCAAGGTATTGGCCATGTGTTTGGGCTAGGCTAAGCACTACCAAGTCATCGCAAGCATTTTCAGAATTGATTATTGATCGATTATCAAATAACTATTGATTGCCTATCGATTGGCTATCGATTACTGACTAAGCTTAAGTAGTCTCAACCAAGTCATCCCCAGCATTTTCCGATATTTATTGATTATTGATTGATTATCGATTAGCTATTGGTTGGCTATCGATTTGATATCGCAAGGTATTGGCCACATAGACTTAGCCAGGCTCAGATTCGCTAGTTCACAGGGATTTGTGCCATTGCGCTTGGACCCTTTATGCACTACGGCCAGGATCGGCCTACAATTTTTGTCCGCGACGGACTGACTAACGGCTGGACTTAAACAGCCCCGCTGTTAAAAAAGAAAATTCGTAGGGCCGCAACATTCATACGGGGTCAGATTACCAGCGAAGCTGTTTAGGCTGCATACACAGGCTGCATACATTATGAAATCATAATAATAGTTTTTTTTTTCATATGGCACCACACTACGCCGGCACAAGCGCCGCCGCGGTTACCGCACATCTCATGCATCTGCCGCAACCGCTGCTTCAGCCGCGCCGGCAGCTCCGACGCGCGTGACGTTGTAACCACAGAAGCGCAGGCCACGTGCACAGGCGTCGTCGCCACGCTCTTTCCCCCTATGGGCGTCTTGCGCTGAAGTTTGAGGTATAGTAGCGGCGCCTGGTGGTGGCGAGAAAAGTTATCTGGGTAGTACCAGCTTGGGCAGTATTGAGCCCTGGCGGTGGCGAAGCACGTTTCTAGCCCGAATTTTGCGTCGATTCGCACTTTTTTTCTGCCCTGTTGCGAGTGCGAAAAGGCTCGTCACTTCTCACAGACCACGCCGACCACGCTGCGACAACGCTAGTTTAACGAAAACGGACTCTCCGTGTGCCGTGGGACCTAATGCTGGAAGCAGAAGGAATCGGTGACGCCGTTCCGGAGAGACCTAGCTCAGCCTCGAAAAAGCGTCACCATCGTTACTGCTGCGTCGTGAGCTGCCACGAGCAAGAAGGCCTGAATCCCAACATCCGATTCTACCATTTTCCTTCAAGGCCTCACGGAGCGGAGCGTCGGGCGCGCTGGATAACTTCACTGCCCCACTACAAGCAACACAGGTTTGAGAGCTAAATGTGCTCATCCTTTACCCCAAGCCAGCACTTTGAGGCAGCGCAGCAAGGCAGTATTGATTACAGCACATCGATGTTCGAGTGCTGTCGTTAAAAGCTACGTACATCAAGCGAGCAGAGCACGAGCTCGCACTGCAGCGCGATTCACACGTAGTATACGTTACTGCGAGCTCATATGCATTGCATCAGTTATTTATCAGTTGCTAAAGGGACAGATGGCCGCTATTACAGCGCAGGCATAACTACTTGTCTAGTGGCATGCAGTCAAAAAAAGACTGCAGGAAGCCCGCCATTTCGCGGCATTCTGAAAGACCGCTGCAGCCGCGGCGCATACGATCGTGGGCTCGAGCAGGTTGTACATCGCGGCATGCTGAAAGACCGCTGCCTTTGCAACGCGTACCCGTCATATGCTCGAATAGTTCCGTATACATGATGTCTGCATATAGCTGCTGTGAATTCATTTATAGCAAGCATTTTCTCGCGTTTGTGCGCCTGAATATAGCAGTGTGAAAACTTTACCTGAAGTTCATGCTTCGTACGCGACTCCCTTCACTTGCGATTGAAACCACGCTAAAACTTAGCCGCTTATTTCTTGAACGTCGTACACGAATTCGGCGTCGCATAATTTCTTGCCTTTACGCAGCGTGCCACCCCTAAAAAAATCTTCGGCGCCCGATATTCGCTGCTGGCCGCGGTACAACACAACCGAAAGTGGCGGGTCCATATTATAAACGTGCTTTCCGAAGCAGACGACCGAGCTTGGTACTACCCAGTTCAGCTAGGACAGAGGGTGCTCTTTAGCACCATTTTCGCAGCGCCCCCTGGGCAAAGCAGGAGCCCCAACCCCGTACGCGTCTCCATTGCTGCAACGCTGTCGCCACACTCTTCCCCCTCTCCCCTCTTCCCACGAACGTGCGTGACGTTATAACCACAGAAGGCCCAGGCCATGTGTATACAATCGGCTCCATTCTTGGCCAATCATGTCTCCATTTCTGTCCACGATCCAGGATGCGGATGCAAGCCGCCGAGGGCACTGGGAGCGCATGCGGGGGATGCCTTCGGGGGCCAGAGCTAAACAGCTTCGCTGCAACACACCTTAGATGAGCACTTGCTGCGTTGTTTTTACCACATGGAATTCCTTAAATCCGTCGAACTCAATAAAGGAGAATTTCCGCGTTACATCACCAGTGATACGTGGCCATAGCCACAAAGCCACAATATCGGGTTCCAGTTGTCACGGTCCTTAGGCGTTATAGCAAGTCGCTTTAATTTCCTTTCACGCACTCCACGCAGTCGGAGCGCATCGAGCTACACCCGTTGTACTTCGTGCTGCCCGTGCTGATGCAGTCTCGCTGCGTCCTGCTGATGCCATACACGAGCACGCCGCTCGCCTTCCTACACCTGTACACCCACATGCGAAGAGCGGAACTGGTCAGTGAATTTTGCGTTCTATCACTTTAATTTGCGTTCTGTGAGCCGCCATTATCAGCATGGCGGCTGCGTTGAATGGCGCCCACGCGGCACCCGCGCGCTGCCTCTACCGGTTCGCGAGGCGGTCGCGCCTCACTTCTCTCCGTTTGCAATGTGCCGCACGAGACAGATTGTCCGCGCCAGCTACGTTACTCACAGCGTTCTCTTCCTAATAAAAACGGTGTACCTATATAATCATACCGCAAAATATTGACACGCGAAACGAAAGCACGCATAGAGCTGCACTCAAATTTCGCATTAGGAAGTTTCTAAATCGTAGGGGAATTTTATCATCCATTCACGACCAGCCGATCCCTGGAATTTGTCTAATGCCAATGGTTCTGATAGTGAATTTGCGAAAGTAGTAAACGTGCCGCACTGAACCATGGCACCTAGCTGAAATGGGCTGAATGACTTCGTCGAAAAGGCGCGTTTGTAAGATGCAAGAATATTTTAAATGCAAATATCTGGTACTAATGGAGGTCGCAATCGTATCAGGCACAAATCTTCATTCCTGAACTACAGGTCTAAAAATTCAGTGTCCGTTTTAGAAATGTTGTATTTCAGAGCGTTGATGGCCATCGTTTCTGCGTGCGCGTATTCACAATTATCACATTTAAGAGCGTTCAAGACCATCGTTCCAGCTTGCGCGTATACAACAATTATCCAATTCAAGAGCGTTCAAGGCCATCGCTCCAGCGTGCGCGTATTTACAACAGTTATCCATTTGAGAGCGTTCATGGCCATCGTTCCAGCGTGCATGTATTCAGAACAGTTATCCCATTGAGGAGCGTTGAACTCCAACGTTCTGGCGTATGCGTATTCACAGCACACATCCTAATGAAAATCGTTCGAGGGCAGCGTTCGACCATGTGCCATTCACGAGAGCGATCGGCATAGTAAGACGATCACCACGAGAATAGTCTCTCAAAGCCGACACTTTGGTCAAAGCTTGGTCACAATTTTCGCATAACCGCGATGTTTCGCCCTATTGCCTGCACCTATTTTCTGTCTATATCATAAGCGTTACCCTTGGGGAGCAGCGGCTAAATTCACAAATTTTTTCTTTCGTAAAAGCTAATTAATTTTCGCCGGCCGCCATCAGTAATGAAATATCCAACATCAGAATTGATTGATATTTGCTTTTACGAATCCTTATCAGTGGAGCGGCGACAGACCTGAATCATCGCACTTGATGAGTTCTGTCTCATCGCTATAAACATCATCAACTGTGGTCACCGAATCGTGAGACAATATGGTGTGTATATGCAATTAAGTGAATGCTCGAGTGGTGTCAGGTTCGCTGGCCTCGTATAGACAAAACTTGTCTTCGTAAGTGGCATTCGTGATTCACCATCCCCACGGTCATCGTCGAGTTATCGATGTCATGAGCGGCTGTTGCTGAATGCCGGCTGATCTGGAACCTTTCTTATGCAACAGCGCTCACATTCACAAAACGCTCTTATCTTACAATTGTTCGGAAGTTTTCGTGAATACGCGGCTCTGCAAACTTAACGGTATCGATACGTATTAGAAGGTATGTACTTCGGCAGTGTGTGTATTGAGTTTGTCTGTCATTTCCATGTTCTTTTCTCCTCGCAGTACTGGCTGGGATTGCTGCTCAAGGTCATCATCTACGTGGCATTTGTGGTGGCGGCTAACACTATGCTGTTCATGTAGCGGCCAGCTTCTCGGCACGAGCGACGGCCTTGTACTATCTGACATTCCACCGGGAACACAATTCCTAACGCGTTCTAGCATTCTGCGAATGGTGAACGTGACGTTCTCCCCCCCCCCCCCTCCCCTTGGCAACGTGAAAGACTTTAAACGTTATTACATTACAGCGAATGCGGTAGCATCACGTTGGTAATTTTCGGTTCTGTACCATGCTGCTGTTAGCTTGTGTTTCGAATTTCTGTTGATGAAAGTGCCATTAAGCTTTGCGTTGCTAGTTTACTGCTACATTGCGGCATAGCATTTCTGGAACTCACACATCTATTAACACATGACTCTACGATTACAGCCAATGCTGTGAAGGTCATGCAGATGACAACGAAGACATGAGTTGGCGGATCATTTATATATATTTGTGGGTTCATATTATATAACTGCGTTGTTTTCACGTTTTGATAAAAAGCGGTATGCTTTTGTAATGGCCCGCTTGAAAGTACCATATTGCGCACTTGGGGCAGGAAAATAACTAGCAGTGACTGAATGAGAATTTCTTGTAGCTGTATTTACTTCATACATTCAACACATTTTGCCAGTTTTTTGTAATGCTCGTAGCTGTTGTGCGCAGAGCTCGCGCGCTAAAGTGTGCCTGCTGCCAAATCCATCCATGTACTTGGTAGAAGTGTTAAGGAAATAAACCGTTATGCTGATTGTACGCTCATATTTTATTGAAAGCCGCAGTGAACGCATGGCAGTAGCACATAGTACATCAAAGGAGGCAGCCACAGGGACCGCAGCGTGAGGACTTGAAGCGCGACCTTGACCTGACAGGCTCCTTGCATCGGATGACATGTAGGCTTCCAGATGCACGATGGCGTAAATTTATTTTCACAGACCATTTTCAGTTATAACCACCTCCCTGAAAAAAAACTTAGTACCTTGCACTCGGCCGCGCAACGCTTGAAACAGCCAAGCTGGGCGATCGTAGCCCAGCATTTTCCGGAAGAGTTCGCGAACTTTTCATCTTATTACTCATGATGATGATAATTTCTTTTCGCGCGTCTTGGACTTACGGCCGTCACTGCGCGTTGCATAGCGCAGCTTGCAACACCGACACTGCGTTGCAACGCCGAGAACGCGTTCCAGCAGATCCGCTCCGTGAATGCGTCTCTCTCTCTCTCGCTCTCATAGCGCGCAAAACCTCTTCACCTCGTAGAGCACTAGCATGCGAACACGCCAGCTGTGGACGAAGACGATGACGCTCGAGCGCAATCATATGGTTCGCATGCATGCATGTTCTGCAAGCGTGTTTAATTAACTTCTCGAGGAGTATGCATTAGGGGAATAGCCAAAACACATAGCACGCAATCTTTTGCTTAATTTAGTTTCCTTTTATTTAAAGGGTTTGCCCAAGCCAACAAAAATCGATATCTAATAATTGAATACAGCCGATGCATGTGCTGAAGCAATGAATTTGCGCATTTGTAGTTCATTATGGAAAGGATATAGCGCTTGATTTAGCGCGATATAGCGCGAGGTGTTTCCAAGGGTACGCTCTCTATGGCGGCGTCTCTTGTTTTTTAATGCGATTAGAATGCTTAGGATACTTGAAGCGCTTTCCGGTATATATTTCGTCTGTGCCGGTCTCTAACCATTTCCTCCCAACGCAGTGACCCAAGTTCTCTACTATAGCTTGGGCCACTAGTTCGTGGTCGTGATGACGTCCAGGTTGTTGCACTGTCATCCTAGCTTCGTCATCCGACTCTCGTCACGCCGTCTTCGTCACGCTATCGTCGTTAACCTACAGACATCATGTGGTCGTGGTAACGCTGTCGTCATACCATCAACCTAATTTCATAAACGTCATCCCATTGCTGTCAAGCCGTCAGCAAACCGCCTTCATCGTTTCATCGACGTCATTCCTTCGTATCAACACCGACAGGGACCGTATGATAGGTTCTGCCGGAATTTTTTCTTCTTCTCTGTCTCTACGTTTGTGCCTCAAGATATCGGTGAGATGGTGTGGTTTGAGAGGCAACGTCATCCGGGTTGAGTGGATGCAGGTTACATTGATATATTAGATCGTATTCGGAGAGAGATTAAGCTTTTGGCATGTGGTGGTGGAGGAGAGGCGGAAGCGCCGCGATTTAAGTTCAGTGGAACGAAGATGAGCGTCAGAGTGTTTTATGACGCCGCTTATTACGTAGTCGCAATAGATGTAAAAGAAATATCTAGGATTTCAGCATCAATTAAGGAGCACAAGAAGTCTGTGCAAAATAAACAACTCAAAGCGAAAGGCAAGATAAGTGGAGCCCTCATGAAATGAAGACCACTGCGGGAGGTACGAAAACTATAGGGTTGAGGAAGGCGTGGGGAAATTTGGAGTCGTGGCTCCGCGGTATACTTTTGAAAATGGGTGATTGGTAAAAATCGGAAGCAATTTTGGGACTAGAATTTCCTGTGTTACAACAAGCATTAGGTGTGCGCAGAAAAAAAAATACCGATGAAGCCATATACTGAGACATAGGATGGCTGTATATAAGTCGGAGAGGATCCCAACAAAATTTTCTTCTAAAAACGACTGGGCAATATGTGCTAAGGTATATGTGCCGGCATAGAAACAAAAGAAAGTTGCCCAGAGCGCAGAAAGATAACCATAAAACTAACGAGTAAGCATTAAACCAATGTTATATATGGTGACATGCAGAGAAGAGAGAGACCGGTAAAATGAAAAATTCAGAAACAGCTGAAAAGCGAGATAATGAAAATTGGTGTACGTAACTATATGACACATCAAAGAATGAAATCAATAGGGAAGAGCTTTAAATTGCAAAGGGCAATGCACTACTGTTCGCAGCCAGATCAATGTTTCTGAGGACGAAGATGGGTAGAAAATCTCTTGACTACTTATACGTAAAGTTCTGCAGTAGCGCAGAAATCATTTGAGTATTTTGTGCTAGCATGTCCCAGAATCCACCCAGGGGTAAAATAGAATGTACTTACCTGTCAGGAGGGTTTGGGTTCAAGATAGATAAAAATACAAATAAACCAGAGATAGAGAATAGACTTTACCGTCTGTGCGCGACCTAGTAAG
The DNA here is from genome assembly GCF_013339745.2 of Dermacentor silvarum. Lineage (NCBI taxonomy): Eukaryota > Metazoa > Arthropoda > Arachnida > Ixodida > Ixodidae > Dermacentor > Dermacentor silvarum. Next base: position 152,411,848 of record NC_051156.1, read on the forward strand.
CCGCCCGGCCGACCACTGTCTTTGAAGGAAATCGCCAATAAGCGTAGCCGCCTGACTTTCCGGCACATCTGCGGGGACTCGGAGGAATGGTCTGGTGGATATGATCATGCGATTCCACTAGTGCCGAATAAAATGCCGAGGAACATGCAGGCGCTACTGCGTTACCGGTGTACCCACATCGGCTGTCCCCACCCTTGCGACACAACCTCGTTACCCGTTTGAGAAACACGCCACACAATGAAGCAATGGGAGGCGCTGCTAACCAGCTCAGACCCGGCAGGACAACAGTTCTGCATAAAACAGGTCAAGCGGGCGGCCGAGGCCAGTGGGGCGCTGGACTGAAGGGACTGACCATTCCGCCAAAATCTTTTTGAAAATGAAAAGTTTGTCGCTCTCTCTCTCTCTCTCGACCCCGGCGGACGCATATGTTTCGGCAATGCCGCGCATCCATTTCTATGCAACGGATGTAGACTGGGAACTGCCCGACATATTTTAAACCAGCCAAGCAGACATGATTAGGTACTTCCACATGCTCACCCGCCGTGGTTGCTTAGGGGCTATGGTGTTGGGCTGCTAAGCACGAGGTCGCGGGATCAAATCTGGCCACGGCGGCCGCATTTCGATGGGGGCGAAATGCGAAAGCACCCGTGTACTTAGGTTTAGGTTAACGTTAAAGAATCCCAAGTGGTCCAAATTATTCCGGAGTTCCCCAGTTCGGCGCGTCTCATAATCGAACCGTGGTTTGGGCGCGTAAAACCCCATAATTTAATTCCCCATGCTCATGCTCCTTAGCACGGGGCACGACGAGTCGGTCCACTTAACTAGCCACGTGCAGAGCTTTACGGCAGTCAGCGACGGCCTAGCCATCACCGTGAAATACTACCACGAACACGGTGGAGCCACACGCAAGCGAGGATGACGGACAGAGATGGGCATAAACTTTTACGATAACTGGATGACAAACACAGCCGACGGAGCACACTGAAGGCAAATAAAGTACATTCCCAAACCAACAAATTGGGATTTCGTCTATGGTGTATATTGTGATTTACTGCGACACTCGTTAAGGGGCCCCTTTGTGCACCTGAAAGTGCACGCAAATTAAAGTGCCAGAGCATATTTGCGTCCCGCCCCCGTCGAAGCGTGACCGCAACTGCCGGCAATTGAACCCGCGACCTCGTACACAGCAGCAGCGCACTTTAGACGCTCAATATTATTTACTGAATTAACAATTGGATTCACCTTAACATTGCCGATCGTATGCAAATGCATTTTAATACCGTCAAATTAGGTCGTTGCCTATATGTATATCGTACTTGTCTATAATAAAAAACTGTTTCTCTAAAGTTAGGGTATTTTAATATTTGCATTGGAGGTTACTATAAGAGAGAGAGAGAGAGAGAATAAACTTTAATAAAAAGAGCACGCAAGCGTAGGTAGCTCCTCCGCTCTGCAGTGGATGGCCCCCTGAGTCCAGGAGTCCAGCGGACTTAGCTGCCCTTCTCGCTCGATTGACCAGGTTGAGCTGGTCCGTCGAGTCGGAGCTGGACAGCGCTGCCTCCCATTGCCGTCTGGTGGGGTGTGTTATGGGTGTTAGCTATGGTGTGTTTGCGCAAGCCCATACCATGTGGTAAAGTGTTGCACATTGATCACAGTGTGGACATTTATGGGAATACAGCGCAGGGTGTATGGCGTGGTAAAGACTCAAATGTGGATATGTGTTTGTTTGGAGTTTTCGCCATATTACGGCTTCCTCTCGCGTCAGAGCATTATGAGGTGGGGGTAGTGTTCTTCGTGAAAGGCGATAGTGTTGTAGGATGTGAGTGTAGGTTAATGGTATGGGCTCTGGTTGGAACTGCTCGGCGCGGTCATCTCGCGGCTCCTGGTGTGCATGCGCTCGGGCGTAGGCGTGTGCCTGCTGATTGCCGCGTAAGGACTCATGCCCCGGAGTCCGAACGATTTGTATGTATGGTGACAGCTGGTGCGCTCCATTCAGAATGCGATGCGCAGCCCTGGAAATTTTGGCCCTGGAGTAATTTCTGCATGCCGCCTGAGAGTCCGTCAGAACTATGACGCAATCCCACGGTGGTCTCGTCGTGATGGCTAACGCTATCGCTAGTTCCTCTGCCTCCGCAGCGCTCACTCTGGAAACCGACGATGCATTTATTTCGGTCCCGTGATTGTCTACTACGCTGGTGACGTATGCGGTGCTTCTTGCGGTGCTGGCTACGTCTACGTACAAGACATTGGGGTGGTTTCCATACTTTCTCGCGAGCGCCTGCGCTCGGGCTTGTCTCCGTCCGATGTGGAAGTTTGGGTGCATGTTCCTGGGAATCGGTGAGACGTGCATAGTTTCTTGTATTCGTGTTGGGATTTTGGTCAGTGCGCTGGTCTTCCGTACGCAATATCCAAGACGTTCCAAGACGCAACGTCCCGCTATTGTGCGTAGTAGTCTTTCCTTCTGGCTTACCAGGTGGGCCTCTATTATTTCCCGTGAGTTGTTGTACACCCCTGTCTCCTCGAGGCGAAAAGTAGCCGTTCCGGGTGGGAGTCCGAGCGCTTGCTTATACGCCTTGCGTATCAGCCGGTCGAGTACCTCGACTTCCGCGTTCCTTAAATTTAAATATGGTGCCGAGTACGCAATGCGGCTCATAATCAGAGCCTGCACTAATCGGATAAGGTCCTGTTCCTTGAGTCCCATCTTCCTGCTGGTAATTCGTTGAATCATGCGCAAGATCTGCGTGGTCGTGTGTTGTAGCTTCTGTATGGCCTATCCTCCGCCCCCGTCCTTTTGTAAGTGTAAGCCGAGGATCCGAAGTATGTCTACCTTGGTAATCTCTCTAGGACCTATTCACAGGTGGATGGTTGGTGCCGGGGCTGTTGATCGTCCTCGTGAGCGCTTCTCGATTATGAGGAGCTCCGACTTCTCCGGCGCGCATTGCAGCCTGCATGCCTCCGCATAGCTTGCTACGACGTCTACTGCCTCCTAAAATGCCTCTTGTTGTTCTCCTATGGACCCTCCGACCGTCCATATCGTGATGTCGTCTGCATACAAGGCATGTCTGATCCCCGGTATTTTCTCGAGTTGGGCTGGGAGTTTCATCATGGCCACATTGAAAAGTGTCGGTGACAGCAGTGCTACTTGTGGCGTTCCTCTGTTAGGTGTGTCTATTCGCTGTGACCTCACATTTCCCAGCCCTATTGTGGCTGTGCGATCAGTGAGAAAAGCCCTCACGTAGATGTACGTTCGTCGGCCGCAATTCGTGTCACTGAGGTTACTATAACGAAGAAGTTCCTCAATATAGCCTCAACGCAAAAGTGACGGGAGAACAGTAGCCGATACAAAACCTGTGTAAAGGCGCAACTTCGCATTCGCGATTGTGCTGAACAGGCAATAAAGAAAAAAAGGGTGGATTTGTGACGCCTTATCAAAACATTGAGTACGCCACTAGTAGGCCCTAGGTTCGAACCGCGCGTACGTTAGTAGATCCTTGAGTAGATTATTCTTTTTTTGCATTTTTTACTTATTGCCGTACTTGGTAGTTAAGGTTTGTTTGGGTTAGGAACGAAAGAAGCAAATATATTTGTGCATCCAGTGCTTGTGAGGCTTATGGCATATGCACAGCTCCTTAGAAACTCAAGGAACTGTCTATACTAGCTCCTTCCAGTCAGTGTGTCTCACCGAAGCTATACCCAGAAATTCCGGACATTGCCCCTGCGGTCATGCGATACACCAGTGTAATGCACCAGCTTAACTCAATATTGTAATAACGTTTCAAAACGAGGCTCTAATTTCAACTACTTCAATTTAGTTAAGTCGAGAGGGTACTCCCTTCTAATATCATGTGTATTTACGACACTTATTCCAAACCTTGCTGCAGCGGTGTTATAACACTGTTTTAATCCTGACAAAAATTATGCTAAAACGCCGCAAAGACATTACGACTGAGTGCCCAAAATACGCATGCTAATAAAAGGGCGTATATACCCACCCTCTCGACGTTGGTAACTGAAAATTGTCAAAATTCGGGCGGCCTTCCGAAATATTTAAAAAAAAGTGATGGCCCTTGAATTACTTTGGTGCGCTCTTGTGAAGTTCGACACATAGCCGAAGGGGCAATGTCCACAATTCCAGGACACGGCTTGCGCTTCGTTTCATTTGAACATATGTATCAACTAGCGCAACTATGTGCACATAACATGCCATGAAATAAAAAGGGGCCTTCTCACTTTAGAACCCGCGCTATTATGACAGGCCCCCTTACCGTAGTGACTACATTAAGTTTTATCTCCCCTCCTTCATTTATTCACCCGCTTCTAGGCCAAGTTGGTAAGCGCCATGGTAAAAGACAGAGGGAGAGATTTATTTTGAGAGAAAGGCTGAGAGGTCGGCTTTAGGAGCAATGTTCTAGCCTTAGACTCAACATTGAGGAAAGGGAAAAGAAGAACGAAAGAAAAAGGAGAAAGCGAAGGTAATGATGATATGAGAAAAAAAAGACCACGAATAAAAAAGTAATGACTAACCAGAAACAAACTTATTACAATCGTATATTGAGTTCGGGGTCTCTCAAAAAACCCATAATGGCCTTCATGGCCTTACACAAGGAGTATTTTGGCCATGGACCTTAAAGCAGGTCGTTAGAAAGTGGCCTGTTATTTATGCTTGCCAGTTATCCCTACACTGATCGTCTTTCTCGCAAGCACAGCGGGCACACACAGAGCACGTGGTCTACATATAGTCTCCGGCGCGGCGCAGTTCTCACAGTCCGGGCTGTGTCCACAGCCAATAAGATGACGATTGTGTTGTGTATTGGCCACTTCAGTCAGTCTGCGCTTGCGTGGCTTCCTTGGATGCTACAAGAGAATCTTGAATCGAAGCTCGGGATCAAGTGAATGAAGGCGGCAATGACGGTGTTCTGGCTGAGACCAGTCATTTGTCTTAGTGACGCGCATGATGTCGATTAGCATAACGTTGGCATGTAAAGTCCATGTAAGTTGGAGTCCGTGTAAATGGGACAGGAAGGGAATCTGAATTACGAAGAGCCAAATTGCCTCTGTTTCAGCGAGCTCATTTCCGCCCCCACTACAGTGTTGCAGGAACACACTGAAATTTTATGCATATATACGTATACGGTGCATTGCGGTGCTAAGCTCGAGGGCGGGGGATCCAACCACAGCCGCGGAGGCCGCATTTCGATGAGAGGCGAACTGCGTTAATGACCATGTACAGTGCAACCGGGGCACGGTATACAGAACCCCAGGGGGTCGAAACTATTCCGGAGTCCCCTACTACGGCGTGCCTCATAATCATATCGTCATTTTGGCACCTAAAAGGTTAGAATGTTTAGTATTATGTGGTGGCCATTTCGCATGGCGGACTCGTGTGGTAATCCTGAGTCGCCAAGATGTGGTAATACCGAGTCGCCAAGATTGTATCCCATCCTCGTCGCCAAGATGTGGCAATACCGAGTCTCCAAGATGTGGTATCCCATCCTCGTCGGCAAGATGTGGTAATAGCGACTCACCAAGATGTAGTATCGCGTCTCCACGATGTGATGTCGGGGCCTCGCAGGGCGAGACGTCCGGACGCGGACGACCTACGCAATGAGGCCTAACGGCCGGGGTGCCTACGCGCCGCAGAGAAAACGAGACGACTTCCTCGGTTGGGGACCAAACGACGACTCTGTTTATTCGGAGAGGGAAAAGGGATCAGCGTTCGTGCCGATTACAACATTAGGCGCGGCGGGGCACCAGTGATCAGGATCAATTCGAAACAGAAACAAGCAGAATACAACAAGTCGCAATGCTTGGCCAATTCGTGTTAAAAAAGAAATAAGCACAAAAAGGCAAGGCATTGCGCCACCTGGTACATGCCATAATTGCGCATCATCATCATCGTCATCGTCACCGCAGTGGATCACTGGAAAACTGTAGCGCAAGCGCATATCACGTGCGTTTCTGAAAGCTCCGGTGACGAGAAAAAGATGAGAGAGCCTCCTTCCCGGCCAGTTAGAAGAAGAAGCGTTCACTCTGCGGACGTCATGTCTCGGGACTCAAGCAGGGCATCATTCAAGGACGCCGTATCCGAGAAATCAAGTTCGAAGCATTTGCACAAGCAGCGTTTAAACCGTAAGGAGCACTCTTTTTTTTTATTCGTGGAAGCGGGGTGTGGAGATTAAGGGCGCATTCACACTTGCGACTAGACGACGTCGCGCGACCGATTACGACCGGCAACTAAAAAGCTACTCAAGGCGAACGATGTTCACACTGACAAATGCGACCGACAAGTCGCTAATCCGAAATGTCTCGCGATATGCCGTTCTTGTCTGCTTGCAATGTCATCGGCGCGTAAAATAGGTGTCAGCGCATACGGACGTCCTGCTCTTTCGCATCTGATTGGTTCAGCTGTTCTGTGACTGCGGTCGCAAAACTAAAAATTGAGCAGCGAATGACTGGCCCGAAACGGTCGCCTTTCGAGAAAAGCGACCATTTGCGACTACTTGCGCCTGGTCGCTTTGCGACTAACTTGGTCGCGCGACCGACCTCGCCTAGTCGCAAGTGTGAATGGGCCTAAGTGAAGTTTTGCTAAAAACGATAGGCACTGCAACATTTCGGTTGCGCATTGTCCCGGAAACACGTGATCGCGCATACTTAGTTTTAAAGTTTCTGCGTACCCACATCCATAAACGCAGTGCCATCATCATGCCTGTCTGTGCTACACCAAGCGCTATAGTATATGTAGCAGTGTTGTGGCTTGTCGACAGAGGCGTCCTCAATTTGACTGGAGGACGGCCGCTCAGCGGTTATAGAATGCGGACCGCTCAGCATGAGGTTATACGTGCTCGGTTTGAAGTAAAATCAACTGCAGAGCACCGAGATTTCAGTGCTTGTCTAACCATCCCGGCTATAATCTAAATTAGTTCTTAACCCTTTCTTACAAAACTCTTGCGTAACTACAGTGTAGTTTCGATGCATTAAACCAAATCGATCAGCTGACAAGAAGAGGAAACTAAAGAAAGAGATTAAGTCGAGCTAAATTGAAGGACGTAGGGATTACGTCAATTCCTCGGTTTTGGCAGTATGAGATTCAAATTAAGCAGGACGCGGGAGCTTCTGTGGCAATTTTCTACGAAAAGAAAGCCATGTATTAGCACAGAGAAAGCAATTATATAATTCTAGACGAATGATCTAAGTCGGCTTAATATTTCGTTTTAGTGATATTTGAAAGGACTACTGCGGTTGTTCTGACCGAACGTTGCAGAAAACACGCCATTGGGTAAGATAATCATTTTGTGAAATTCCAAATTGTTAAAATATTTAATTTAGATGTATAACAGCAGCAGTACACAAGTCTGCACATGACACAATGTGTGAACCTCGTTCCAGGGGAATGTGTGTTTTTTGTGCTCTACACGAGTGCTACTGCTTTGTCCAGAAAAAATGAGTGTGTTCCATCTGTCCCGGAAGATGATATTCTGTTCACATGGCGCAGGTAAAACTTCGTGGGATTACTTTGGCTACTTCGTGCCAGTGTACCTGTCGCCGTTCCTCTACTATGGCGGAAAGGTGAATTACTCGGTTTAAGTTTTTTAATGGATCTTATTAGGACGCTGCATCAGTCGTGAGAACCTTACGGTAGATATAGCCGTATTTAACAGCTCTCTGTAGGAAGGATCTGGGTCAAATCTACTCCAAAAGAAAGTTGGCGCGAACGAAGGACATAGACATTTAAAAAAAAATGAACAGTCGCTACTTGTACCCGAGTAGCAGGACTATGACCCGATTCTCGCCGGAATGAATTATATACACAGCTGATTTCCGTCTTTTCTTTCGCCTTGTTGTGCCAATGCTACTGCGCTCCCTAGCACGTCGCAATGCGAACTATCATGAAACACCGAGATAACGGTCTGCTTTCTACAGAAAGGGATGCTTCACTAAAGTTTACTAGAGTGGATAGTTGGGCATGTTGGTATTGCATTGCTAAAACCAGGAGTGCGGAAACCTAGACACAGTTATGGAGATGAACAGCACTGCGCTGTAGTTCCATAAGACGCTTCTAAAGCCTATTTACAATGTAACATGCATGCACGAAGGGTGGCTTTCAATGCACGGCAAGACATGCGGTTGTTCACCACTGTTTGATGCATGTTATTTTGTACGGACATCTCGATCGTCTCACGAGCATATAGTTGATGCTGAAAAGATAGTCGAGGAGGCCATGTATGGCGTCAGTACATGTTCCTTGGCCCTCTTTATCAATCAATCAATCAATCAATCAGTTCAATCAATCAATCAATCAATCAATGATTTGATCTGATACACATATTTATGTAATAAGCTAGGTTAATGAGCACAGCTTTAATGAATATGTTATTCAAATTGTAACTTTTTAATCACGAGGAAAATACAAATGGCGGTAAGAATCATGAATTCACATTCCGATTCTGATTGCAGCGGAGTGAGTAAAGTGGTCTGATATTTACGCCCCCATATGAGTGTTAATGGGTGTTCAATAGCCTGGCAAGTGAACAAGAATTCACGATTGCCAGTCAGCCTCTAGAGTCTGTAAAGGAGCACGTTTATCTAGGTCAATTACTCACAGGGGACGCTGATCATGATAAAAAATTTACAGAAGAATAAAATTGAGTTGGAGTGCATACGGCAGGCATTACCAAATCCTGACTGGGAGCTTACCGTTGTCGTTGAAAAGAAAAGTGTACAATCATTGCATTCTACCGGTGCTAGTATATGGGGAAGAAACTTGGAGGTTAACAAAGAAGCTCGAGAACAAGTTAAGGACCGCAGAAAGAGCGATGGAACGAAAAATGTAAGGCGCAACGTTAAGAGGCAGGAAGAGAGCCGCGTGGATCAGAGAGCAACGGGGATAGCCGATATTCTAGTTGACGTTAAGAGAAAGAAACGGAGCAGGGTATTCCATGTAATGCGTAGGGTAATAAACGGTAGACCATTAGACTTACAGTATATATGCGCCAAGGGAAGGGGAACTCAGTCGAGGATGGCAGAAAATGAGGTGGGGTGATGAAATAAGGAAATTCGCAGGCGCAAGTTGGAACCAGCTAGCGCAAGACAGTGGTAATTGCAGATCGCAGGGAGATCGAGGCCTTCGTCCTGCAGTGGACATAAGTATAGGCTGATGATGATGATGATGATGACGGCGGGTGTTAATAATAATTGCGCGCGGTCAAAGTTATTCCGGAGTGTCTCAAGTGCAGCGTCACTCTTAAAGAAACTGTAGCTTCGGGACGGTATATCTAATCGAATTTTATTCGTGTGTCGTGATGTGTTCGCAGGGCTACTACCTGTTCACGGTTCTTCTCCCGTTAGGCTGGTGGGCGTTCGGTACACTACCCAAGCCTCTTGTGGGGTTCCTGCCTGTGGTGCTACAGCCACTGCTTCGGTTGGAAGCAGTTGACGAGTTCGCCGCGCGCTACTGTTCCGTGAGCAAAAGTGATATACGCCTATAGTGGTGACTTTTGTAATTGCGCCCGTCGCCAAGCTGTTACGCGGAAGATCTACAAAGGGTTTTTGACAAGATTTCAAGTCCGCCATTAGCGTTTATTTCTAGTAAGGTTCTTCTAAGCGCGACGGCGTTAAGGGCCCTGTGTCGTAGAAAATCTGGCGTCGGTGTCGGCGTAAGCGCCGGTGTCGTTGGCTGAAATAATCATGCCGAACCACATCATCCCGAACCAACCCGACCGGGCAGGCCCTTCGCGTGGCGCAAGGAGTTAGTAACCAAAAATTCAATTTCTCAAAGTAAAATCCGTCAGGAAAATTGTAAAGTACGACTTAACCACAACCTACAGACGTGATAGCGTCGGATTGTAATTTGAATATACCTGAAAAAAGCCTGATAAACAGCCAGGGATTTCGGAATGCTATCGCGTTCCACTCTTAAAGACGAAGCTTAATGTCCTCTAAATTTTTTACAGTGATGCTTTCTATGGCTAGGATCCGGGGATGTTATTCGCGTCTGTCGACAGAAAACTATCACCATCAATGGCTCATACCCCCGTAAGCAAGAAAAAAATGAAATGGCTCATAGCCCCATAAGGCAGAGGCTACAAGCACTCAGCAAAGTGAAGCGAACAGTGCATACATTCTTCGGAATCAGGCACACAACATACAGAACAGCATACGTTTCAATAAAGGACACGCTTGAAAACAAGCATCCAAACCCCATAGCTGATGATAAGACGCTCGTGATAGCAATGCGAAGCACGTAGCGCTCCCCGCATATGTTTCCCGGTAATGATTACTGTTGCGCAAGCTGCCGCGCCTGGCGCCAGCTTTCGACGTGGGGTTCGACGTCCCTAGCCTTTCGTATATAAAATAACCAGCCTAGCTACTGATTTCAATGTTCAACTCTAAATCCATAAAGCGTTCCGTATCACCCTCAGCAGTGGTAGTGGTGGTTTTGAACACCTTCGCTGGACAACCACTTTCGCAGGGATGGCATGGCAAGTTTTTTTCCCGTCTTCTAGTTGTATTATATTTTCCCCACTCCCCTCTGCATAGCCTGACTCCAGTGAGAATAAATAAATGAATAAATAATGAATAAATAAATAAATACAACGCGATATGCATATCGCGGTGTTACGAAGGTGCCCGCAAAGTAACATAGCTATTTACGCCGCAAAAAGCAACTGCAAATTCAAACACAATCCCGTGGGCCCTTCTCGCAGGGGCCACTCTCTCCCCGTCAGCAGAGGCGGCGTCACAGCTGTCGTCTTCGCATCACAAGCGCTCCGCAGGTAGCGAACAACGACGCGAACGACTGGTGCTTTCCCGTATAACACAGAGGCGCACATACCGCTACGGCAAACTCACGCGCAGCGAGAAGGGAGGGGATTAAAAGGCGTGGTTCGTGATGTAAAGGTCACGTGGGCCCTAGAGACCGATATGGAAGAAGGCGGAGGAGAAACACCGCTTTTGGGTGCTGGTTGAGACGATGAGAGAGGGAGCGTACTGCGGTTGCTTGCCTTCTCACACCCCTGATGTGAAAGACACTCTGTTCAAGTTTTGTATCATCAAGCTGTTTAGAAATATTATTGCTATACAACTATACATGGGCGGCGCTTTACAACTTGTGGTGTATGATCAATATTTACCAATGGAGCATGGTGGTGTTTTCATACATTCAGCGTGACGGCGCGGGAGAGCGGTGCGAGCGTACACATCGCCAACGTGGGTCGCACTGCGGCAAATCATTGAGAAACCCTTATTATATACCTGAGGATCCACTGATATTGAAAATGGTGCCTATTGATAACTAATCTACTGAAAATGCCTATCCAAGTGATTAGACGTATAAGCTTTTGCACAGAATCAAGCGATTTTGCATCAAACTCGGGAGCTGAGTTTTGTCACTCGTAGATCTGTTGATGGACACGAAAAATGCATAGAACCGTAGCCATAGGCAGCTTCGCTGTAAACAGAAAACGCAAAAGGGAAGCCCGCTTTATCCCGCGGAGAATTGTGCGTTGTTCCTTCGAAAATGGAGGACTATCCGTGAATAAACTAATCGGTCGGTCGGTCAGTGGGGAGGTTGCCGGTTTGATTACCAATCGCGGCGGCCGTATTTCGATGGGCGCAAAATAAAAAGATGGAAGACACGTGAAGCTGTACTATGGTGGGAATTATGTATTTCCAATTATGACTATTAAATGTAATGATGTAATTGATTATTTAAACTACTATATATATATGATCCGGTGGTTTTCCTTTATTTAGTGCCCACAGTGACCATGGCCTTATGTTCGCTACGGTACACCGCCTTAGGGTGTACGGCAAAGGTTGGCACGTTCTTCCATAGCCTCCTCTATAACTTGTATAGAGGAGGCTATGGTTCTTCATAAACACGTCACCAACGCCGCGCGCGTTTGGTGCGAACGCCGGCAAGACGCCGCCGCCGTCGACAACAGTTTTTTTTTTATTTTTATTTCGAAAGCTTGCCCTTAGGCATAATACAAAGCATATCAAAAATACACGAACAGACTTGATTCATGTAAAAAATCCAGAAGTGAACGATGATACGGTCCATGAATCCAACGTTCAAGGTTGGGTGGGCGGCCAGGCCGAAGGCCTGTTGCCCGTAGGTGGCGGAGACGGCTTAGGTGAAGTCCTGAGCACGTCCATAATAGGTGTGTCACTGTCACATTTCGAATCGTAGTGTCACAAAATGGACACGATGTATCATAGGGACCGTGGTACTGTTGTGCCCAGAGAGCGGTCACAGACGGGGTGAGTGCGACCCCGACACGCAGCCTCCGTAACGTAACCTCCTCTCGGCGGGTTAACCCACCAGGGAGGTCTGACCCACACGGAGGTATAAGAGCTCGTGTGGTACGTCGGAGGTTTTCTTTTTCCCGGTGGTGGTGGTGGTAAACATTTATTAAGGTGTTATTTACACAGAGGTTGTTCGGGAAAACCAGCCCTTAGTGGGCCAGCTCCCTACAATACTAGGTGGAGTCCCTATTCAGGGACCCCATTGGTCGTGGCCGCTGTCGTGACACGCTGGACCATGGCCTGTTGAGCCGGAAGGTCCAGGAAGCCGAGCAGGGCCGCCTCCCAGTCCTCTCGGGTTGGGTTGGGGTTGGGGGTTAGAGAAGGATTGAGTTGGCATGCCCATACCATGTGGTAAGTGTCAGCCACCTCCCCACTGTACTGGCAGAGGCCGGAAAAGGAAGAGTCGAAGTGTTTGAGCACTGCCGGGCACAGTAGCGTATTCGTGAATAGGCGAAGAAGAATTCTCTCGTCCGCCTTCTTGAGCCCTTTGCAGAGCGCAGGAAAGCGGCGGTGAGAGTCCCGATAATGGGTACTTATGTCTTTAAAAGTGAGAAGAGGAGGATTATATTCTGGATCAGAGTGGTCATCGGTGGAGGAGGCAGTTGTCCGGGGAATGAGTGCGCGGGCGGCAGCATGGGCTGCCTCATTGCCTGTGAGTTCCTGATGGCCGGGGGTCCAGATTAGTGAGCGGGGAGAGGGGTCACCTACCCGCGGGCAAGGTCGAAGAATTTGAGCAGCTAGGGGTGAGATCCATCCCAGCTGGAAATTTCGACAGGCTCCTCTGGAGTCAGATATGATGGTTTTGGAAGCGTCATGTGAGATAGCTAGGGCTATGGCCACCTCTTCAGCATGGGTAGCATTGGGTGCACGGAAGGAGAGACCATCCACCTGCCTGTCTTGGTGGACTACGGCGGCCGTATACCAACCCCCATGGTAAGGGCCGGCGATGTCCGTGTAAAATACGCTTTGTTAGGAGCCGTAGTGGCGTCGGAGGGCAAGAGCCCGCGCCTCCCGGCGACCAGTGTGTGACTCATGGGACATATTGGTGGGGAGGGGTCGAACATGGATCGCGTATTTCCAGTGTTCGGGCACTCGTACCCGCTCCTGTGTGTGGAATTTATGCCTGATGTGTAGGCGATCTAGGAGGCGTCTGCCTGACGGGGTCTGCGCCAAGCGGGTGTATTGATTTGTCAAGTGAGCCTCCCGAAGCTCCCGGTAGGTGTTGACCACCCCCAAGGCAAGAAGTCTCGCATTGGAGGTGGAGATGGGGAGATCTAGGGCTCGCTTGATGATTTTGCGGAGGGTGACCTCCAAAAAATCTTCATCGTGTTTCCGTAAGTGCAGGTACGGAGTCGCATACAAGATGCGACTCGTGACAAAAGCTTGTGCGAGACGAAGCGCATCCTTGTTTTTGAGACCCCCCCGCTTGTTGGAAACACGGCGGACCATGCGGCCCACCTGTTCTCCAACCTTACGGAGTTTGTGAAGTGTTGTCTCTACTCGGCGGTGTTTGTGTATGTGGAGTCCAAGGACACGGATCTCCTGTGCCTCGTTAATGGGTCCACTATGTAGGGAAAGGTTAATGGACGAAGTGCACTTCGGCATGGGCCGAATGTGCACGAATTCTGACTTCTGTGGGGAACATTGGAGGCCGCAGTATGCCGCATATTCGTCCACTATATGGGCTGCGGCTTGCAGGCTGTCCTCCATGTTGCCCAGGTTGCCGTCTGTGGCCCACAGGGTGATGTCGTCGGCATAAAGCGCATGCTTTACCCCGTCGACAGCATCCAGCCGGGCCGGGAGCTGTACCATAGCTAAGTTGAAAAGGGGAGGCGACAACACAGCGCCCTGTGGTGTGCCTCGCGTGCCCAGTGGGTAAGGGCCGTATTCTTGATCTTGGATGCGAATATATGCAGCTCTGTCAGTGAGAAAATTTCGAATATAGTTGAAAGTGCGATCGCCACAGTTAGTGGCACTGAGGTGAGCTAGGACGACTTCGTGCTTAACGTTATCGAAGGCTCCCTTAAGGTCAAGCGCTAGAATGATCTTGTCATTGTGGGGGTGTTCTATGGGAGTGAGGACTTCGTGGTGTAGTTGTAGGAGTATGTCCTGCGCAGATTTGTTGGGTCTGAAGCCGTACATGGAGTCAGCGAAAGTGTTACGCTCTTCCAAGTAGGAGGAGAGACGATCCCTGACCATAGTTTCCATTAGCTTCCCCGCACAGGAAGTAAGAGAAATGGGTCTAAGGTTATCAGTGTTGATGGGTTTCCCTGCCTTTGGTATGAAGGTTACTAGAGATGTTTTCCAATCTAGGGGGAGGGGTGTTTCTCCGGACCAGATAACATTGATGTATTCGAGAAGCGACTGGTGTGCAGTATCGGGTAGGTTTGCTAGGACTTTGACGGTGAGTTTGTCTCGCCCGGGAGCCGTTCCCCGCCTCATTTTGGCAAGAGCCGCACGGAGGTCGTGTAACTGAAAAGGAGCGTCCAGTTCCGAGTTCTCCCTGCCTGCGTAGTGATACTCGGGGCCCCGCGGGTCCTGCTCAGTGCAGAGATAGCGGTCCCGGAGCGAGAGATCTAGCTGTGTTGTGGAGCCCTGAAAATTGTGAAAGGCTCGATGTAGATGTCTTTGTGCCTCGCCTCGCGTTTGCGCGGGGTCGATGAGACTACGGAAGAGTCTCCATGTATTGCGGCAAGACATTTGCCTGGCGGCAGTATTACATCGGCCTACCCAATTTGAATCGGCGAGCTGGGCAGCGTACTCGGCCGCCTTCTGGGTGAGATCCAGTATCCGCATGCGGAGTTTGCAGTTGTGTTTTTGTCGGCGCCATCTTTTTGTGAGGCTGCGACGGGCCTCCCAAAGATGGAGGAGATGGTTATCCACGTCCGGATGGCTGTCCGTGAGTTGTATTGCGGTCTCGTGTTGTCTTAGTGTTTGGAGTATGGATTGGGCCCACTGGGAATAACCATTGTGAAGGATGGGAGAGACAGGTACGGACTGTCGGAAGGCGTCCCAGTTGGGTAGGTGAGCCTGTGTGATGGGGCGTTGTAGGGGTCGTGTTGAGAGTGTGGTGTTGAGAATGCAGTGGTCGCTGCCGAGGGTTTCCTCAGTATTGACCCAGTCTGCGTGTTTGATGTTTTTGGTGAAGGTAAGGTCGGGGCAGGTGTCCCAGGTCACAGAGTTACCTAGACGAGTTGGTTGCGCAGGGTCGGTGTGAAGAGTGATGCCCAGCGTGGAAGTTAGCTCCGCGAGTTTCCTTCCACGCATCTCTTCCTTGCGATAGCCCCAAAGCCTGCTAGGGGCGTTGAAGTCGCCCACTATTAGGAGGGGATCGCGCCCTGCGATCTTCAGCGCCCTGGTGAAGGTGTCAGCGAAAGTGATCTTCTTGAGTTTAGGTCGGCAGTAAATGTTAAGGATGTGCACCGGGGGGTCGGCTCTGCGCAGGGGAAGGATTGTGACCATGGTGTACGAGTAGGGTATTGAGAGGTCGAGGTCGACTTCTTGTGCAGTTAAGGTTTTATGTACAAGAAGGCAGGTGAATGGGTCCCGCTGAAAAGTGTTATAGCCTGTGAGGCGCACGGCGTTGCCGGGCTCTTGAAGGGCAACGACCGCGCACAGGTGTTCGAAGGTTTCGAGATAGAGGCTGAAATTGGCCCGTTTGGCCCTATCCTTGAAGCCTCTACAGTTCCACTGAATTAGAGAAAGTAGTTGAGGTTTTCGGTTTCGCGATGGGGGTAAGCGTTTAGGCGCTACCGCCATACTGAGAATTTGGGGTGGCTGGGATGGACTCGGCCCCTACGTTGGTGCCTTGTGCAAGTAGGGATTCGGAGTCCTCAGAGAGTTCGGCGAGGTCGTTGGTATAAGAAAATTTAGAGGGGCGGTTAACGTCCTTGAGGGGACTAGCCCTGCGGCTGCGAGGGTTGGTGTCCTGGAGCCAAGTCTTAATGTTACTCGTCACCTGATGGGTGACGGTATTGGAGAGATTTTCGATGCTTTTGCTCATGGTGGTGAGTTGCGTCACCAGAGCAGTCATAGCGCTTTCAATAGCCTGAAAACGCTGTTCAGTGTTAGAGGGCTCCGAGACGGATGGAGCGACGCACATGGGCTTAGGTTCCGGAACGGCGACGGTAATTTTGGGGAGGGGAGGGGGCGGTGACGCGGGGGTGGAGGGCGTACTACCTGCCTCCAAAGTGGCTATTTTGACTAGAAGCTGCGCGTTCTGTGCCCGGAGCGCTGCGAGCTCTTGTTTGAGCACGAGGAATTCGGGGGAGGAGGTGGGGGAGGGAGAGCGAGAGGAGGAGGCGGCCCCCGCCCAGCTGCCTACCTGAGAGGATGTCTTCTTTTCTGGCTGCCTGGGGGCACCGCCAGAGGTCAGGGGTGGAACTTCCCCGGCTTGGAACACGGGGGCGCCCTGGTCGGGTGTCTTGGATGACGTCTTCTGTGACGCCTGTGATGTCTTGGGTGGATGTGGCACTTGCTGATTGGTCTTGGGCGTTTGGTTGGTTGCTCCCGACTGACGGCCTTCCGGCGTGACGTCAGATGTTTTGTGCTTTGGCCGCTGCTGCAGGGAGCCACGGCCACCATGTTGGCCGCCCGTCTGCTGCAGGCGGCGAAATTTTGCCTTGCAGGCCGGGGATCCAGTGAGGTGTTCCTCGCCGCACACCAGGCACGATGGCTTGCATTCATGTGGGGTCATCCCCTCCTCAGAGGCACCCACAACTTGACCACAGTGGCCGCAGCGTTGATCGTTGAGGTGGGGGCACAGCTCCGGGCGGTGGCCCACCGTCCCGCAGCAGTAGCAGGCCGGTATGGTGCGCTTGTATTCGCGTACCGGGGTCACGACACTGTTGTAGTGCACGAACCGTGGCACGTGGTGGCCTTCGAAAGTGAGGAGGGCCACGGAAGTCTTGCCCAGCTTCCTGATGAAAGCGATGTTTCCACCCCGCCAGTGGATCTTGGCTTTCAGGGAGGCGGAGGTCTCCTGTTCGTGCACCGTAATGACGCCACGGCACACTTCCCCGCTGATCTTGGCGTGGCCGATCATCGGTAGGGGACCCTGGGATGTCTTGAGCGAGAATTCTCGCGAGAGAAGGTTGGCAGTGTTGATGTCGTTGGTTGAGACAACGATGATATTTTGCGCCCAAATGGGCCACACACTGATACAATCACTGCTGGTAGCGTTCACATATGAGGCAAGCTTGGCTCCTAGCTCACCTGGCTGGAACGCAGCTTTGAGATCCACCGTGACTCGAGGCTTGAGCACGATGGTGAAGTCTTCCGCAGCAGTGCGGGGCATAGCGGCCGGCCGCCACGATACACAGGATGTCTTCTTCTTGGGTGGGGTCTTCGCTTACTTGGCCTTATCGGTATCCGAGGCCTTAGCAGTGTTAGATTGCTGGCGGCGCTTACGAAGCGTCATCACTGTAAATAGTCCCTCGTCCACGATATCCGTGGGTGGAACGGAGTCTTCGGACGTTGAGGCAGGAACGTTTTTCCACGCCAAGGTAGTGGGATCATATCCACGGAGAGCGGTGACCGCCATATAAGGCGGCGTCCGCGGGAGAGTCCCGGCGCAGTCGGCGTTGGGCCTAACTCGTTAGGGCAAGCGTAGCTCCCCAAGGTGAGGTCAAGAAGTGGACATAAAATGCCCAAACATCGGCCTACCTGGATGAGAGTGGTGTCTTCTGGTGCAGAACGATGTTAGGAAGATGATAGGGTCAATTTTCGTGGGATACCGTGCAGGGTTCCGCAGGTCCTGACGAAAATCACAGGAGCCGACGTGAGACGCGTCCGCTCTCGACCGCGTCCCGTTCCTCTGCCAAATCTGCTTCAAGTAGACCCGTCAGGGCTGCTCGAGGCACCCACTGAACGCGTATCACTAAATTCGTAGTGGCAGCAATACGGTGAATGCTATCCGAGAGAAGAGAGGACCGAGATACCCTACGTATGTCGTGGATGGCTTGAGTCGAGTCCGTGCGAATGATGAGCTGAGAATATCGAGCAGCTTGAACAAAGGGGAGCAACGCGGCCAAGGCATCCCGTATGGCGGCAAGCTCGGCAAGATAAGCCGGCGGTGCAGGATCGGCAACATACGAGCACGTCTGGCCTGCCTCTGGTATCAATGGGCACACGAGAGCTGTGTGAATCGTGGTACCATTAACACTGGCGTCAGTGTACGCTACGAGAGCCGAATCGTCTTGATTATCATCGGTGCGACGAAGTCGGGAAACTTGAGCGTTCGCCTGGCGAGGAACCGGGCTATGCAGACGACCAAGAGGCTTATTGTCACTTAATTGTACCCTGTTCCAAGGAGCTACATCGGGTGTCGTAGAAGCTGGGTTGTCTATTTCATGTCCCATGTACCGGGCAAGTACAGCAGCCGAGCATAGCTTCGATGGCTTAAGGGCACGCGCACATCGACGCTGGTGCACCAGTTCGTCAAGAGTGTTGAGTTGGGACTCGGCCTGTAAGCTTGGCAGCGGAGTTAGACGTGGCAGTCCCGTTATGGCACGCATTGCTTCATGATTAACGGCTTCAAGGCGAGCCCATTCTGTTTTCGTGAAGTGTTGAAACTGGGCTCCGTAGACGAGTCGTGGTTGCAGTACGGAACGGACAAGAAGGCGGGCCATGTCAGTGCGCGCTTCGCCAGATTTCTTCGCAATCCGACGTATCAACTGTATCGTTTCTGCGGTTTGTTGCTTTGCCTTCTTGACCCATGGTCCCGCAGATCCGGAGGCATCCATTTCAAGGCCGAGTACACGGAGAGTTGAAGCCTCGTGTAGCGGCTGCTGATCCAGATTTAACAGAAGAGGCCGGAGTGCCAGTAGACGGCGCCCATACTTGTTCGCTACTGACATGTACGTTGTCTTGTCCTTGGAAATTTCAAGCCCTATCTGAGCACACCAGTTGTGTGTTACGTTCAGGGCCTCTTGAAGCGCTTGTTCTTGGCGGCAGATTTCAGGATGAACTGACCAAACGGTGATGTCATCTGCATACATTACGTATTGTGCGTTACGTATCGTTGCTAGCTTCCAAGCTAGAGGAAGGAGGGAGATTTTGAAAAGGACTGGTGCGAGCACAGATCCCTGTGGGACACCCCGATGTGCGACAAAAAGAGTTGTCGCAGTTTCACCTGAAAGGCGAAGCATCAATTGCGATAGCAAATTTGTTGAGAGCTATACGGAGCAATGATAGTAGCTTTATCAGGTGTATAACCTTGGACATGCAGCAGCACCGGCAACACGCACAACTGTTGTCGACGCCGTCGGCATTTTGCCCGCGTTCGCAGAAAATGCGTACGGCGTTGGTGACTGTTGCCGGAGCCTCTGATATAAAAAGTTGTCGCAGTTTCACCTGAAAGGCGAAGCATCAATTGCGATAGAAAACTTGTAGAGAGCTATACGAAGTAATGATATTAGCTTTATCAGCTGTATAAACTTGGACATGCAGCAGCATCGGCAACACGCACAACTGTTGTCGACGCCATCGGCGTTTTGCCCGCGTTCGCTCAAAATGCGTGCGGCGTTGGTGACTTGCCGGAGCCTCTGATATAAATAGGCACTGCGTGCCGCAGCTAAACGTCGCCTCCCTTCCCTCCCCCTCCCCCACGGCCTCTCGCTCGTCGGAAGAAAGCGCGTTTGCTCTACATACATGGTGATTGTGAAGGAGAACAGAGACGCCTACTTCTGCAGCCCTTAAGCGAGCACGGCGCAGAACGCGCGTTTGTTCTCCGCCGTGCGTTCACTCCCCGTGAAAGACGCGCCCCTCGCACCCTTTCACTCGCACATACAGCGTTCGGCGCGCGGCGCTGAGCCGTGCTCCCTCAAGGGCTGCAGAAGATAGCGCCAACCTTTCCCTTTCCCTCAAGAACCACTTACCACCGGCGCTGAGCCGTGCTCCCTCAAGGGCTGCAGAAGATAGCGCCAACCTTTCCCTTTCCCTCAAGAACCACTTACCTACCGGCGACGATTTCTTCTCCAAATGACGTCATACGGAACCTCACGGCGACGGCGACGGCGACGCCGACGGCAGAAATCTGCTTTTAAGTGTCCATATAATTGCTATCGCAATAAAATGACCTGCTGCGTGGCCAGCCAGGCGAATGGAGAAAGTGCGAGCATGCAGGAAGGCTTGGACGAATGAGCAGACACGGCTGGGGAAATGAAGCCAATGGAGAATTCGAACAATTGCTTCGTGACTCACATGGTCATACGCTTTGCGGATGTCCATTGCCACAATAGTGCGAACGTTGAGGTTAGCGCTATTGGGCGCATATACGCGATATTGTCCGGGGGCTTTCCGGGTTTGGGAATAGGGACCATTTCTGCATGACGCCAAGAATCAGGAATGGCTCCTGTAGCCCAAGCTTCGTTTATGGCACCCAACAGCACATCGAGAACCTTGCCTTCCGTGTTTTTCTACAGTTCATGTGGTATGCCATCCGGCCCTGGTGCCTTGCCTGGCTTCGAAAGGTCTATTGCCGCTAAAAATTCCGCCATAGTGAAGTCAGCTTGTATACCCTCGATGTCGGCGAGCGTAGGGGGCGTGCCTGCGTCCGTGGGAAGGCTGTTTTGAACAACGAACGGAGGCGGTGCTGTGTCCAAAGCAGGAAAAAAGGTGTAGGCGACCGTTTCGGCGAATACTGCTGGTGTCTGGCCAGATGCTAACAGCGCGCAAGCTGCAGGTTCTGGAGGCCGCCGGCCGCGTTCCATTACACGGAAGGTGCGCCAAATAGAGGCATTGGACGACGAAGGGCCGAGTTAAGAGCACCAGTCTATCCAGCGGCCACGTTCCAAGCGGTGTTCATGGCGCCGAGCTACTGCAGTAAGACGTTGGGCCTCCAACCGGAGGGAATTTGATGAAGGGTCATGTTCTGATGCAAGTTCTGCTTGGCGGCGCGACGCTCAGAGACGCAGAAGTTGCAAATCTGGAGTGGTTCGCGATTCATCCACCCACGAAGTACGGGTTGCTTGAACTAGTGCCGCACTAAGACAATGGGACGGGTCCTGCATGAAGCTGGATACAGTGCTTTCCGATACCGCCCTATATCTATCCCAGTCCACCACGCGGCACAGCCGGCGAAGGCGGCCTGTTCCGCCCGAAGGTAAACCAGGGTGAATCGGATGATGGTCACTTCCCCAGCAGTCGGGTTCACATGACCACGAGACGGTCGTCCTTCCTAGCCACCAAGACAGGTCCGGTGAGTGTGGCGGCGCGCGAGGGTGGTCCCGCCGACGAGTAGGCACTGACACATTGTTAAGCAGCGTGAATTGGGCGTCCTCATCGTCGACAACAGTTGTGCGCGTTGTTTGTGTGACCGCAATCAATTGCTGTCAAAACGCTGGCTCTCTCGAGAGCCCAGAGAGAGTCCGCGGCACAGGCAGCAGAGGCCGGCAGGTCTGCGCGCATGCGCCGCAGTGGGAGAGCGGGCACACACACGCACAGTCTAGGGCACGACCTACTTGAACTACAGACCTGCACAGATGTCCGGCTTCTATGGGAGCAGCTTGCGCCCACTTTCGTTCAACCGGTGGCCATAGGTGGCGCTTTTATAACCTGTTCGTCTGCTACTCGGCGGGCGGCTGGGCGGCGTTCGAATGTGTGCGCCTGCTCTTCTGTAGCGGAGACAGGTAGCTGTTGTCTTCACATTTCTTGTGAAGACAACAGCTAGTATATCAAAATTGTTTAACTGTACTCATTGTAGTGGTATGTAATAACACGTAAAATAGTACACAAATTCTTTCTCGGTTTGCCATTATGCGGAAATTTTGCGCTCACAAAAAAAAAGAACTAACTGATCGAGTGATTGTTTACGTGTTTGTTCGGCCCGTCAAATACGCATCGCAAAGCTTTTATGAAACTGTGAAAACTGATGCTAGATTCCTGGCTTTGTTTTGCTTTGCGTGATGGCACACAGCAGTATACCATAATGTGATCGTTTACGTTATTCCATCTGTAATTAACTCAAGCAAGCTGCATGTAGTCAAGGCTGAAGTTGCATGCTTCTGCAGCGTCTGCAGATTCACGCAGTTTCTGTGTGGTCTGCGTATACATATCGTCTGCGTGATTATTTTAAATTTCCTTGTTCATATCAATATGTCAAGTTCTTTATTATTCTATTTCATTATTACTCCATTGTACAATGTTTTATCCCATGAATCTTCTGGTAATCAGATTTTTTCCCCCAACTGCGAAGGAAACCTTATCGTCTGCCGGCTGTACTCGTTTTCCTTTCTTGCACCGCTCTTCCTACTGTATCTCGTGATTGAAATGAGAAATAATCATTTGCAAATTTTGTGTTCTTTTTTATATTCGTGAATTCATGCATTTAGAAAGAATGTAAACGATCTGTGGCTGCCGAAATAGCGGCACGAGCGCTGGAACCAATCGCAGAAGCAGACGACAGCGAACAGGTTATAACTAGCGCCACTCTGCTCGTACGTTCTATCCCTAGCGGCAAAAGGGGTGAACTAGACCAGGCGTGCTGGAGCAAGGAGATCTGTGCAGGTCTGTAGTTCAGTAGGTCGTGGTCTAGGGTATCTCGATGCCCTCTTCGCCCACCGCTCCCCTTCCACTGAGAAGTCGCGTTTGCTCTCCGCCGTGCGTTCGCTCCCCGTGAAAGCGCGCGTCCCTCTCACATATACAGCATACTGCCAATGAGAGTTTTTTTCTATTGCCGGACGCGACCATCGAAGAGTGAGCCCTTAACAGCTTCGCTGTAAAAAGCTCGCTTGCTTCGATTTAGGAGCACGTTAAGAAGTCCCAGATGGTAAAAGAAACAATCTGAAGCCCTCCACTATGCGGTTTCTCTCATAGCACCAGTGTTGCTATGGGGCGTTAAACTCCACGAATCAAATTAAATTAATCAATTCGTCGACAACCTGCGCATTGACCATGGCACGGCCGATGGCCAATACCGGAGCACCACATGACGAGACAGTTTGTTCGCGCGCTTGCAGCGCGATGTGCTAACGGCGGCAGCGCTCTTCTCGCTCGCGCTTCGCGCCAAGTCCCTGCTCAGCGTGCTGCTGACACGGCTGTCCCTCAGCGTGGGCCTCTCGTTCGGCCTGCACGTGCGGTGGCTGTTCTTCAGCGTCTCGCTGCTCGCCTTCCTGGCCGCCCTGGTGCTCTCCGAAGGGCCTGCAGCGGTGCTGTTCGCATGCCTCATCGATACCGTCATGCGCATCGGGCAGGACGACGCCGTGCTCATGTTCGACCGTCAGGGCTTTGATTTCGGGCTTCGGCGGCGAAGCAGCGATGCCCGGTGAGAAACCGACGCGCCCATATATGGAGGCGACGTTCGTTCAACGGCTTTGCGATGGGACTATGCCGGCTATACTGGAGGACAACTTGCTGTGGCAACGAAGCGAAAGCAATGGAGGTGGAGTGTCTGCAGATGTGTTCATTACGCCATCTAGGCCGGGTGTGCTTATTCTGGACGTTGTAAAATTGCGCCCTATTGTCGAATTGGCTATCTCGTGAGCTCAGATTGGACCACAGGGCTGATATGGCTTTTCGGATTGACGCAAGACGCCAACATTGCAGAAGTAGGCAAAAAAGGCGGCAATTGGGCAATGTCCCGGAAAAGCAACCCGACAGAGTATGACAGCCCATTCGAGCAGACCCTGAACCAGCGAAACTTCCACTTGTGATAGTGTCTCATTTGTCAATACGGGAAAGATAATCGAAAAATAGGCCAAATTTAACACTGGTGGTGTATCTTATGTCTAATTTTATGTAAGCACGGTATGAATTTAGATGTGTACTTTTTTTGTTCCCCAGCTTCCACTAACTCGAGTTAAACTTTGAAATTATTTTCAGGAGTGCTGTCAGTTGTGGATGCTTTGCCTCCCAAGCTTTCCGTTCATTGCCATAGAAAGTTATCCGCCAGTATACCCGTCATGGGGTCACGCAGTCCTTGTTGATACTAAAAAAGAAAAAAAAAGAAAAAAAAAACCAGTTGCAGCGAAAATGCACATCGTAAAAAAATGAAAGCTTGTTTTACTAGTGCAAGTACAAGGCATGCTTTGTTCAAATGAAGTATTTCGAGTGGACGCGCCAGTAATAGCTAACAAAGAAATATTGGCGTTTTCAACACCAAACAGACAAGCCTTTCAACCACCCCCCCCCCCCCCCCCCACACACACACACACACACACAAAAAGAGAAAAATAGAACAGCGGTTTGTCTTTAACCTTGATGCAGTGGCACATTTCTCGACTCAGAAGAGGCTGCGCGCCTCCCAAACATCCCCAGAGTGGCAGTTTGGGCACGCTGGTAATAAAGAGTGCGAACATGGACACGGACGAAAAAGGCACACATGTGCCTATTACGTTTCGTATGCAGTTTGTGCGTTTAACGCGAGGGTGTTAAGAGGGTAGTGTCGCAGAAAATCCGGCGTTGGCGTCGGCGTGGGCATCGACGCATCGGCGTTCGTGGCATCCATGGCGGAGAAATTCATCCCGAACGACCCCGAAGCCGCAGGCCCTCCACGTGGCGCAAGGAGTTAGTGAACAAAAAAATGAATTTCGCAAAGTAAAATCTATCAGAAAAATCGTCAAGTACGACTTAACTGCAACCTACGGAAATGATAGTGTCGGATTGTAAATTTAATGTGCGAGAAAACACAATTATGTTACGAGGAAACGTAAACACAAACCCCTTTTCCAGCATTTCTACCATAAGAATTGCGGCGTGCTCGGGTAGTTTACTTTCGAAAACTCCATCCAGATGGCGCTCGCCTCCTCGGCCGCGTAAAACGGTAGCGGCGCACAGAGGCGAAGGTGGAGAAAATAGAAATCTGCAGTTGCCGGGAAGCCTGACAAGCATTCAATGATCTCTGAATGCTGTCGCTTTCCACTCTTAAAGGCGATTCTTAAGCGTCCTCCAAAATTTTTGTTGCGCTCTCCTGAAACGTCCATTTTCTTTTCCACGTTTTCACTGCGTGCCGTTTGAACACATCTTTTTCTTTCTCTTCTTTTTTTTTTACTTTAGAGCGAAGCTTTCTTTGCGAGCGTTCCCGGATTTTCCTGATCATGGCTGCTGGGTGCTGCTGCTGTCTCGCCAAATAGCACATACTTCGAAAAGAATGGAATTACGTGCGCGATGGTGGGATCTGGTCCCTCAGCAGTACATCCCGATGCTCTAACCATAAACCACAATCGCACGCATACTATAATCGTGCCAACGCCAACGAACTCTTCGAGATGATCGGCGCGTCTGTCGCATTGCGTAGCATGGGTGGGCGAGGGCACATGCACGCGCGCCAGTTACCTTTACCCCAAAGACCCAGGAATAAAAGGACAAATTAATAACGTTTAATTAACCGCTACACGAAAGCTTAGCTTCACATAGACTCCAAGATGTGCACTGGGTCTGCATATCGTTTTTTTATTTTCGTTTTTTAAATTGATCGCTCGCATAAGAGTAGCAAGCCGCCATGTGGTTGCGTCAAGATTTGTCTGAACAGCAAGGGAAACTTGGCTCAAAGGAGGGCTACTTCGCAATCTTCCACAGGTTAAGAACTCTTGCCCCTAATGAGGCATGCTACAGGGAAGGATCGGTAAAAAACAATCGTGCGGAAAGACTCAGAGAAATGATTTTTTAAACTTATCCTTTGTTTGCTGGCATACCCTTACCAAGTACCATGTACTAGAGCACTGCACGGGCCGATTTTTACGGCCCGGGCCCGGCCCGGGCCCGTTTTTACATTGGGCGGCCCGCCCGAGCCCGATCAAAACTTTTATGGCGAGACCCGGGCCCGGCCCGGGCCCGGAAATAATCTACGTTACCCGCCGGGCCCGGCCCGCCACCCCTTTACCTTAAGCCCGAGCCCGGCCCGAGCCCGGCTCGAAACCGGCCCGAACCCGGCCCGAGACCGAAAAATACATGTTTTTCAGAGTTGAGAAGCCCGAGAATAACTCGCAGAAAGCCCGAGCCCGGCCCGGGCCCGCGTCAAAAAACCCGAGCCCGGCCCGGGCCCGGGTCAAAAAGCACACGCCGTGCCCGAGCCCGGCCCGAGCCCGTGAAAAAACTGCACTACCCGGCCCGGCCCGGCCCACGGGCCGGGCCGAGCCCGGGCTTTCGGGTAAGCCCGAGCCCGTGCAGTGCTCTACCATGTACCAACTTGCCCAACAAGCCGCTCTCATAAACTTATAATAGCAGGAGTAATTAAAGTAAGAAAATTTTGGTAGAATCTCCTCAGGGAGTTATCTGAATGATGCGTAAGCATTTCGTAGTAAGGACGTGGTGTTGAGTGCTCACACCCAACACTGCTGGTAATCCTAGCAGTGGCCCAGCGGCTGCGCTTGTCTTGGCGCCATTACGGTAAATGCGACAGCGCTGCGGCGACACGAACTCCTGTGGAAGGCGGCGCAATGCGAGCTGCTTAGGGAAGCAAACTACTGCAGGTGGCGGCGCCAGGCGCGCTGATGACGTTGCGCCATCCGATGTCACGGCTGCTCCACAGTTCTGGCTTACTAAAAGTGTGCCTACTGCGTGCCTGATTGCACACGTCACGTGGTCACAGAGACGCGCTCGTGTCACTGATAGGGCGTTCGTCGTCGTATTCTTCCACAGCTGGCTCTATCTTGAAAGCGATCGTCTTACGCGGAGGACGGACGTACGCTCGGTCAGTTTTCTCGTTGGGTAATCATAGAAATGCTTACGCAGTAAAAATAAAATTGCATTTTCAAAGCGAGTAAATACGTGAAGGACGTTTCGCGAACGTCAATTTCTGTCTTGTCTAGATCTGACCTCTTTCTACATGTTGTGGCCAATTCTTTCCAAGGCGCAGCACCTCGTCCGCGAGCGCGGAGCAGCCGAGCTTCAGCGGTAGCTCGAAGTACTGCACCACTGACGTGCGGAGCGGCATCACACGTGCGACCGCTGATGCGCGCAGCTCCCTGCGGCAGGAACCGGTGGAGAAACCCGGCCCCCTTCAAGAGCAGGGAGCCGGAGCTGGGGAACAGCAGAGGCAGGCGGCACCCGATTCAGCTGCAGCCGGTGCAACGATGGATGACAGCCAATCGCTGAAGCGCCGCAGGCATGTGTGACGCAAGAAAGAGAGAGATAGAAAGAGATTGATTGATTCATAGTGTTTAACGTCCCAAAGCCCGTCTGGGGCTAAGGGAGGTGGCGTATGTAGTGGAAAGCTCCGAATTCTGACGACCTCGGGTTCGCTAACGTGCAGCTAAATTTAAGTACACGGACACGTTTATACTTTGCCCCGATCATAATGTAGTCGCCGCAGGTGGGAATCGAACTCGAGACCTCGTGTTCATGAGCAGCAGAACGTCATAGCCCTTAAACTGGCGCGGTGGGTGGAGAGAGAGATAAGTAATAAGGAAAGGGACACTAGAGATAAACTTTTTACGTGTAAGCGTAGATGGCCCATCTGTGAAAACGGCGAGATTATGCTTGAAGCCGCGAGGGAAGCGAGCGCCGGAATAGGAAGGCGTCTGGAGCGGAAGGGAAGAGAATCGCAGCGTTCGCGCCCTGTCCGTTCGTGCTTCGACGCCACAGTGCTCGCTGTGCATTACAGTGTACTAGAAGAGTATTCTAGTACACTGTACTGTGTATGTTCACGGCGTCTCTTCTTTGCATGTGTAGCAACATGCGCTTTACCTGTGGCACACCAGGCGTCGCAGCATCGATATCAACGTAGCGTTCGCGCCCTTTCCGTTTCTGTTTCGACGCCGTGGTACAGTAGCCGTGGTGCTCGCTGTGCATGCTCGCTATGCATGCAGACAAGCCTTGCTCTTTCACTGCCCGCGGGAGTGGATGATTACGCAGCGTCTTCGTCATGCCACTGCTACTTGCTTCAGTGGGCGGTGAAAAAGCAGGGCTTAACTGTAAGTGAGGCCGCACTTGCCCAGACACATCTTATCTCGAGATCAGCATCTACCGTTAGGCGTCGCTGGCTGGCTCTGGAGTGCCCCGATGGCCGCTGTTCCCCCGCTCTACGCAAGTACGGTGGCCACCTCGTAACGCAAGGGTGCCGCACACTGTACTTTAACAGTGTGGACTGATTTAGCGTTTGTATTTAGTGTCCCTTAAACTGGGCTGAGTTCGATTAATTGGCAACATTTCACTGAGGTAAGGGGGAGATGGAAGAAAAAGATAAGTAGAAGGACAGAAGAAAATTCACAAATTAAAAAAGAACCCAAGAACAGCAAATGCTTGGTGCAGCGTTTGTACAATAATACGCCATCAATGGATAACCTGCAGCACATACCAAAGTTTACTGAAAAAGAGCAGAGAACAAATTGTTCAACCACCTTTCGCAGTTCAACCGCCTGACGACGTCAGTAAGGTTCACTGTCACAGCAATCTAATCACATATCTAAGCGAACAGGACCAGTAACCGAAGAAATACTGCCAAAGTTGGCTGCAGTCATGGGCCACTCGCCATGCCGGAATCCCACACATTTGATCTCGTTTACCAAACTTCCACTCATACAGCAACAAAGGTTCGGGAAGGAGTCACAATGGCATACAGTGGATATAAAGCATGGTTCGTAATCAACAAGGTAATTGGGAAACGGCTCAAAGTGGGACGTTCGGTGTGCTGATGGTTTTCTACTTCTCTGCTTTTTTCTATTCATATACATAGAGTCATTCTGTCGGGAAGTCCCGCAAAGCAACAACATCGAAGGTCTCAAACTATACAAGAAGTCGAAGTAGGACTGTTGGCGTTCGCTGATGATATAGCCGTATTTTGTTAAGATTACGGAAGCAATCATATGTGCTGGTAAAATTGTGAAGGTAAGGCCCAAATTGCAAGCCGGTATACTTCTATCGTGTCCAACGCCAACTAGGGGCGGAATAACGTATAACTCCTGCAATCTGTTTTTAATTCTAATACGCCTTTAGCCCTCCATGATAGGTCAAAACAGCTCGGGCTCCACCCAAATGGGCAGGACCCGGGTCATCTTGATTTATCATGGAGGGCTGATGGCGGATTTGGAATAAAAACGTATTGGGAAAACAGATTGGTCTCTTTTTCGCACTCTGGCGCAAAACTACTTTATTCTGTGACTCGGTAGAAGCGCTCTGGAACAAGACATGCCTTGTCTTTATTTATTTATCCATTTATTTATTTTCAAATGCCTTACAGGCTTCATCAGAGGCATTGTGTAAGGGGGGTCAAGTACAAAAGTCAATACATATTAGGATAACAATAAAAAAACATAACTGCAAGATACAGGTACGCACAAAACTAGTCGTCACATAAAAAAGAATACAAGATATTGGCAATTCGGATATGATGATATGATATAGACGACAATAACGCATCACTTATAACTGTGTATAGAGTGCCTTCCAAACAGCTGATATAAACTGTACGTCTACGCCTTATACAACTGATCTGAGATGGGGTTTTTTTTTTTTTGTGTCTCTCGCGAGACGCGTCATAAATGTCTGCGAGAACGCCGACTAAGCAGCAGAATCTCGAAGTGGCGAGACGACAGGTGCCACATATGTCTTCCTCCTGCCTGGCAAACATATATACTCCGAATTTATACCAAATCCACTAAGTTTACCAAACCGAATACATAAAAACGGGGAATAATAACTTTCGAATCGACTGCTTAAATTCGATATAAAAGTATTTGACTTGTATTCAAAGCCTAATATCTGGACACCTTTGCCCTAGGTATATCCTTTCGGGCGGCTTAGAAAAAAGGTACAGCAGCCGGAACTATAGGTCACTCGACTTTCGATTCTAACAAAGCTCCCTGGTTCTATGTAGAGAACGAAAAAGTAATTTACTTTCCACGCTTTAATAAAATCATTTGGAGAATTATCAGGGTCAACGTCAGTGTATTCATTTGCACATTTCCTCTTTATTTCTCTTCAGGGTCAGCATCAGCCTGGATGCAGATCGGCAAGAGCGCGAGTCTATCCTCGTACCCAACGAGATCGAGGTGCGTACGTGTTGGAGATAATAATCTTCAAAAAATCGAATTCACCGTCAATTACGACACTCCCTAACGCGAAATTTGAGCGCACCTTTATACGTGGTTTCATTTCGCGATATATTGGCTAGCGCGGACAATCTCTCTCGTGCGGCACCTTGCAAACGGAGCTAAGTGTGGCACGACTGCCTCGCTAACCGGGAGATCGTGAGAGCCAGCGCGTGGGTGAGGCGTGAGTGCGATTCACGGCAGCCGCCGCAGACAGACCTCGCAGCTAGACGACGCGCGCTGCTCTGGCGCCATCTCGTAGCCATCGTTGCTGCAGACCAGATATTCTAGAGGGCGCTGGCAGAGCCCGTCTAGCGCGACAGTACACTTTTCTTCTCACGCTTTCGCCACACCCTCCTCCTCCGCTTTTCTCCCAGCGCACTCTTCGCTATCGCCATCCTTCATCGGCCCCTGCCCTCCACGTTCGATTTCATCTTCCGCTGCACTCGCTCGCTCGGTTACGAGAGACAACGCCGGCGCTCGCCGCAGGAATGGGCGCCTAAGAGCTGCGCTCTAAAAAGTATCTGATTACGTCCCAGCCCATCTTACTTCGCCTTAAAGGAAACAGTACCGACTTGCTGATCACCAGTGCTAGGATAAGCGAACAACCCTATGACTCGGCAGCTACGAACAGGCAGTTTTTATTTGCGTATTAGACCTGAAATGAAGTAAACGTCGGGGAAGAGGGTATCGTGTCTGCGCTGGCCACAGCTCTTCCTGTTTTTTGCTTCCGCTGAACAAATAAAAAGCTGATAAATTTTCGGTAACTGAGCGATAATGTTCCATTGCAAACTTGGTGTCTTCCTCTTTAACCTAGCTCTGTGTGACCCAGGCAGAGTGTCTCATACAGTTCTCGTTCTACGCGCAGGCACAGCGGCGCAGCTCTGACTTTTCGACGAAGGACGACAAGAAGATGAGGAAGAGGCGTTCCTCGGTGGTCTTTGTCACGGCTCTGGAGACGCAATCACGCTCAAGCGATTCCGCATATCGACCGGCAAAGGTACGCTGGCCCATCTCTCCATTGTCTTATGTCAGTTTTGAACTATCAACATCATCATCAGATGTCCATTGCAGGACGGAGGCCTCTCCCACCTATCTCCAATTCTCTGTCTGCCTGGGTCACACAGAGGAGCACACCTAGTTTCGACTGGAACATTATCACTCGGTTACCGAAAATTTATCTGCGTTTTATTTCTTCAGCGGAAGCAAAACGAGGGAAGAGCGGCGGCCTGCGCAAACAAGATACCCTCCAACCCCCGTCTTGCGCAAGTGGATTCCAACTTGCACCTGCAAGTCTCGGCTATCATCATCACCATCATCACCTTTATTTATGTCCACTGCAGGACGAAGGCCTCTCCCAGCGATCTCTGATTGCCCCTGTCTTGCGCTAGCTGATTCCAACTTACACTTGCAAATTCCCTAACTTCACCATCCCACTTAGTTTTCTGCCGTCCTAGACTGCGCTTCCATTCTCTTTGTACCCATTCTGTAACTCTAATGGTCCACCGTTTATGCATCCTACGCATTACATGGCCTGCCCAGCTTCATTTTTTCCCTTAATGTCCATAGAATATCGGCTATCACAGTTTGCTCTCTGATCCACACCGCTCTCTTCCCGTCTCCTAACGTTAGGCCTAACATTTTTCGTGCCATCACTCTTTGTGTGGTCCTTGTTCTATAACTTCTTTTTAACCTCCAAGTTTATGCTCTATGTGTTAGCACCGATAGAATGCAATGGTTGTACACTTTTATTTTCAACGACAGTGGTAAGCTCCCAGTCAGGATTTGGCAATGACTGCCGTGTGCACTCCAAACCAATTTTATTCTTTTGTAAGTTTCCTTCTCATGATCAGATTCCCCTGTGAGTAATTGACCTAGATAAACGCCCTCCTTTACATACTCTAGAGGCTGACTGGCGATCCTGAATTCTTGTTCCCTTGCCAGGCGGGTATTGAACATTATCTTTTTTTTCTGCATATTAATCTTCAACGCCACTCTTACACTTTCTTGGTTAAGGTCCTCAGTCACTTGTTGTAATTTGTCCCCATTGTTGCTGAATAGGACAATGTCATCTGTAAACCGAAGGTTCCTGAGATATTCGCCTTTGATCCTCACTCGTAAGCCTTCCCAGTATAAGAGTTTGAATACTTCTTCTAAGCATGCAGTGAATGCAGTGATTAGACAAATTGTGTCTCCTTGCCTGACCTCTTTCTTGATAGACAACTATCTACTTTTCTTGTGGAGAACCAAGGTGGCCGTGGAATGTTTGTAGATATTTGCCAAGATTTTCACATATGCCTCCTGGACTCCTTGATTACGCAATGCCTCTATGACTGCTAGTGTCACTACTGAATCAAATGCCTTTTCACAATCTATGAAAGCCATATAGAGAGGTTGATTGTACTCCGCGAATTTCTTGATTCCCTGATTGACGACATGGATGTGATTCATCATAGAATATCCCTCCTGAAGCCAGCCTGTTTTCTTGGTTGACTGAAGTCAAGTGTGGCCCTGGTTCTATTTTTGGGTCTATAGTTCTTCGACTCTTTAACAACTGCATTCTTATGGATTAGTTTAATGTTGGTGTTCTTCCAGCTCTCTGGTACAATTGAAGTCGTGAGGCACTGCGCATAAAGAGCCGCAAGCATTTCAAGCACGATATCTCCTCCATCTTTGATTAAATCGACTGTTATTCCATCTTCTCCAGGAGCTTTTCCCCCTGTCATGTCTTGCAAAGTCCTTCTAACTTCATCGCTAGTAATAGAAGGAGCCCCTGTATCCTGTTCATCACTACGTCGAATGACAGTAGCTTGGCTGATTTGGGTACTGCACAGGTCAATACAGAATTATTCCGCGGCTTTTACTATGTCATCGAAATTGCTGATGATATTACCCTGCTTATCGTTCAGTGCATACATCTTGCATTGTCCTATGCCAAGTTTTCTTCTCACTGATTTCATGCTGCGTCCATATTTTACTGCTTCCTCAATATTTTGCGCAGTATAATTTCGAATATCCTTTACTTTCTTCTTGTTTTTACTTTCTTACTTTCTTCTTCTATAGTGTCGGTCATAGGGTTGTGCAAATAGCAATTTTTGAGACCGTTTCGAGTAGGAATTGAATAGTGGCAGAAGCGAAGCCAATCTAATCAAATAATGAATATTGTTTTAACGGTTATTGAGTAGTGAAAAGCCATTTTCGTCGTAATTATAAAACTAGTTTCGCGGCCTTGTAGTTCGCAACGTTACGAAGCTTCTGTCTTTATATTGTACACTGGGAAGCGTTGTTTATTAGGAGCAAAACATTGCCAGGTGCCCTTAGCTATTGCCCAAGAGACGCGAAGGCGAAAGCCTTTGAAAACCTACTGTAATCCACCTTAATCCTCCTTCATTCAAATTAATCAATCCTAATCCACCTTAATCCTTATTAATATACCTTAATCCATTTTAATCTTCCGTCATTACTTTGTACACGAGGAAGCGTTGTTTATTAGGGGCAAAAAATTCCCAGGTGTCCTTGGCTATTGCCTAAGAGACGCGAAGGCGAAAGCCTTATAAAACCTAGTGTAATTCACCTTAATCCTCCCTAATCCACATTAATCCACCTTCAATCACATTAATTCACCTTAATCGATCTTAATCTTAATTATTAGGCCTTAATCCACATTACCAGACCTTAATTCGCCTAAATCTGCACTAATCCTGCTTAATCCACGTAAATCCAATCACTAGTCAATCAATAATTAACTTTTCTAATCATCATTCTTTTGTTATACACGGCTGCACATGCTTTGTTCGCTTCTGGTCTTCCTAGTTTCACGTGACTTCCTGTACCTCAGAACACGGCCTTCAAACAGTGCCTTTCGCCTTAAAATGAAGCATGAGAAAGAAATAAGTTTGTGCGCATACTTAGGACTCTTCAGTGAGTGCGAATCACAGTGGCTTAACCTCAAAAGTTCTGCTACCTTAGCGATAGCATGCTCCACTATGTAACTGCTGATGTTTTTGAAGCGAAGTTTGTACCCTAAAACCGTATCGAAAACCTGTCGAGAACTGTTCACTTGGTATATACCAAAATTGGCATGGAAGGGTACGAATGTATGACTAACATGACTGATAGGTCCTGACATCAATAACGTCACATGCTTGTCAGTTATGTCACGATTAACGATAATAAAATCACGTGTGGCGCATACCCGCATGGGATATGCGAGTATGAGCAAGAGATATGTAGGTATGAGCAAGGGACAAGAAAGCAAGAAAGAAAGGAGGAAGGAAGAAAGAAAGGAACAAAGAAAGAGAAGGAAAGAAAGCGACTGGATGGTAAGGCTTCGCTTAGTGCGTTCCGCCGAGGAGCAGGTAGCGTTTGAGCAACGGCGCCATGAACTCGATCGGGAAAGGGCTCATCGTCGACTGGCCGATTCTAGCGTGAGGGCTTCCGAAGCCCAGGCGAAACGTCAGCGAAGAGCCCCGGACCCCGAGTTGCGGGAGCGCGATGTTGAGGCCAAACGTCGGCGAAGAGCCGCAGACCCCGAGTTTAGGGCAAACGAAGCGGAACGCCTGTAACAGCGTCGTCTTGCCATAAGCTTCGCTTACGCCCATTTTCTCGACAGGGGAAGGTCTGGTGATTTTTGTCTCTATGGCTGTTAGGGTTAAATTCATCACCTTTGCTCCAATTTTAAACATCACGTACAACTGACGATGTAAAATGTGTAAAAAGTATTCGAAAACTATTCGCACTTATCATTACTTACTATTCAATTCGAAGGCCGTGTCAAATTGTACTAAATAGATTCATTATTATAAAATTTTGAATAATGGCGCCAAACTTGGAATAATCGCGCCGATCTTTGACGAATGTAGCCTTGCAGCTACGTTCTGCGGGGCAGGAAGCTAAGACGGCTGTGATATTTTATGCCCGAAAAGACCACCACTGACACGGAGGAGACAAAATAGCTTTCTTCTTTCCATTCTTGCTTTTCCCTTCTGGCTCTAAAAATATCAATGGTATTCTAAATCATCGAGTGGCCGAAGAGAAAATTGTCGGAATGTTTCTAAGGATTTCTTGTCAGCCATTCATTGTGCTGGGCTTTATGCTGGCGTACATAGAATGCAAACTGAAAACCTTCCGGAAGTAAAAAAAAAAAAATAGCGTAGCTTGCACTGGCAGCGCAATGCTAGAGACAGCGAAGCAGATGGGCACCTAGCTAGTCCTAGCTTTTGGGCTAGGCTAAGCACTACCAAATCAATCCCAGCATTTTCAGGAATTTATTGATTATTAATCTACTATCGATTAGCTATTGATTGGATATCGATTGGCTATCGGTTGGCCACGTATTTGGGCTAGTCTAAGCACTACGAAGTCATCGCCAGCATTTTCCGGATGTATCGATTATTTGTCGATTATCGATTAGCTATTGATTGGCTATCGCAAGGTATTGGCCACGATTTGGGCTAGGCTAAGCACTACCAAGAAATCCCCAGCATTTCCCGAAATGTAGTAATTATTTTCTATTATCGATGAGCTTTTGACGGCTATCGATTGGCTATCGCAAGGTATTGGCCACATATTTGGGCTAGGCTAAGCACTACCAAGTCATTCCCAGCATTTTCCGGATTTTTTCGGATTAGCTATTGATTGGCTATCAATTGGTTATCGATGACTGACTAAGCTCAATTAGTCCCAACCATGCTAAGATAGACCTAGCCAGGATCAGCTTGGCTAGTTCACAGGGGTATGTGCAGCGCGCTTGGACCACGGAGGAAGATTATTTAGGAGTAGAAACTCCCGTCAGCGCGGGCGCTCGCGTGCGACCAGATCACGTCACATTAGTATGCGCCGACGGGGGCGCATGCAGTGGCGGCGCCTTGCGGCGTGTCATGCAAGCAGCAGCGAAAAAAAAAAAAAAAAAGCAGAAGCCCGGCGGGCTGCTCGGGCGCGTTCTCTTCGGCGGCACCCGTGTCTCCCGCTCAAAAGCAGACGCCAAGCAGACCACACGGGCGTTCGGCGTTCGCTTCAGCATGCACGCCGTAACGTTGTTTTTGTGGGCCTTTAACTTGTGAGGCACGCGGCCGAACGGGAGCAACGCGCGAGGCCGCGAACGGGAGCAACCCACGTGACCGGTTGCCTCGGCAACCAAGACGGCGATAATTTTTCTCGGCCGCCAGGTGCCGCCAGCATGATAGTGGCTCCGCGGACTTGTGACATTTTCTCGTCGCCGCAACTGGCGGAGTTTCCACTCCTAAAGGTTTCTTGCTCCGTGGCTTGGACCCTTTCTGCACTACCGCCAGGATCGGACCACATTTTTGGATTCAGCAGACACATTACGCCCGGCTTAAACAGCTCCGCGGTTAAAACGCTCGTTTTAAGTTTTCTTTATTTTATACAGTGAGTACAAAAAATTACACCATCTTCCCGTAGGGGAACCCTGAGTAGTATGCGAAGCAGCCATGGGGTCCACTCAAGTTCCCATTACGCGAGTCCTCGTTGCATCAGTAGCAGCTTCTCGGCGGCGTTGACGTTTCCTTTCGGCTTCGCGAGCCCGAAGTTGAGAATCGGCCTGTCGCCGCTGCCGTTTCGTGGCAGCGGCTCGAGTCCTCTTCTCAACACCGCATATCCACGATGAGTGGGCGAAGCACCCGGGGATCATTCGGGCAAAACGCCGGAAGCGTTCTCCGGAAGCCGGAAGCTGGCTTCCGGAACGGGAAGCGAAACCGGAAGTGTAACCGGGAGCGGAAGCCGGCTTCCGGTTCCGGCTTCCGGAAGCCGGAGCTTGGCGTACATGCGCAGTAGGTGTGTGGACGCCGCACGGCGGAGGGAGGGAGTGACATAGCCCCGACCATAAGCAGCTTCACATCTAAAAATATGGCTCCAAGAGGATATGGCAAATGGCAAATCAAGTGCATGACAAGAGCATACCGCGCTTGCGCATACATAAACAAAATAGAACAACAGTAGACCTTAGCAACAACGAGTATGTAATCGTGAGGCGTCAAGGTGCACCATGAGGCATCAGCTTTAACAAGTGATATTTATGATAGGATTACAATGACATCATCGAGCGGCGTAAAAACGACTTTCCAATGCC
Organism: Dermacentor silvarum; assembly: GCF_013339745.2. Lineage (NCBI taxonomy): Eukaryota > Metazoa > Arthropoda > Arachnida > Ixodida > Ixodidae > Dermacentor > Dermacentor silvarum. The sequence continues at coordinate 152,449,207 of NC_051156.1, forward strand.
AGGCAACCTGAATAAGCTGAAAATGCATTGAGTATCATTGTCATTGAGAGACAACAACACCGCCAATATTTCAGAGGCAAAGAGGCTGCTGTTGAACTAAAAGATGGCTAGGGCACCGCATTACTAAACATACCCAGTATTTCTGTAGCTGCACCAAATTTTTTAAAGTAACAGCAATAAAACTCACGGTTAGCGTAATTGCTAAAACGTTGGTTTCTCCAGATTCGCAGCCTACATGAATAACGAGTAATTTGCGCAATTATGCGTGTAATAGGTGCAGTTAGGTTATTACCTGTTTAGGTTTTATCTTTCGTGGCTAAAATGAGTACGAATTTTGGAAGTGGTCCTCAAAGTTATCCGGCTGACCACTAGAATTTCTATTAAGGAAGCTCCTGTAAAATCTACTCGAAACAATTATTTCTCATTGGAAGTCTCTGTAAGCGAAACTTACGGGGTAAAAGACCGTCTATGACGTAGACGTCACCGCTTCCCGCATTTCATCATGTTACCATCGTCATCAATAACATGACTCCGCACGCCCATGCGTTACAGCTGGAGCCGGTCCGCTTTCGTTTTCCAATTCTTTATTTTTTCAAGTTTAGGTAATTTGTTCTGTTTACCGTTGCATTTATTCAACTTTGTTATGCACATAACCGAGATTTTTATCTGGAGGATGCAAAACTGGACACTCGAATGGCAGCACTAGTGTCATCGAGGTTTATAGTGCTGTAATTAATACAACTGTTTTGCAGCTGTGTTGCATGATTTTACATGCAACCTGTACAACAGATACCCTGTTGCTTACGGTTAACCCAGATAACCCATATAGAAGAGAATGCACTTAAGCACACTTTCGTCGCACCTCGTATGCACGCTGCTCTTCAGGAGTCCTCTCTATACGTGGCTTTCCCATAGCACTGTCACAACACAAATCAGTTTCTAGGCGGGTTCGTCTTGTACATACGAAAGTGTAGTTACGTCACTCCTGCTTCATATGCTACAGTTGCCGCTCCCCGGCAAATGCAGCTTACGCAACCGTTATCTTTGCCGTGAAACGCTTGCGGCGAACGCTATGCGCGAAGGCGAGCTTTCTGGTTCTAATTTTTTTCTTTCCCGCGCACGGCATGCGCCTCCGCTGCCGCGGATGCGGGGAGGCGAGTGCCATCTGCTGGTGTTGCAAGGAACCCAGCGGTGTACGCGGCGCGCCGTCTCCCGAGTTCGTGCCTACGCACATAACAGACCCAATGGGAGGTAGAGCTATACAACTTGGCTGTAAAATTAACTTTATTTTTTTTATAACGCCGGCCACTGCTGGTGCATGGCTGGAAACAGTGGCGTAGCCAGAAATATTTTCGGGGGGAAGGGCGGCACTTGACCGGGATTGGGGCGGGGAGGGTACGGGCAGAAGACACACTAACTCATTTTTTTTTTTTGGGGGGGGGGGGGGTAGGGGGACACGGGCTCGGCTTGCCAATCTCTGGCTACGCCACTGGCTGGAATGAAGTTGATCATTAAGGCCCGATCACGCTAGGCGGGCACGTCGGTGCTTCCTGACGACAGCTGTCTCTGTAGTGTCGCTCCTCCTGTGCTACTCCGCCGACATCAACACAAAAAGACGTCCGCCTATGGCCGTGTCGACGGCGCGTCGCTGGTAGTGGAGTTGTCGGCAGTCTTATTGTCACGATCCACATGCACAGGGCACATCAGAGGGCGCGAATGATCGCTGTACAGCCTGTAAAGTATATGGCTACCTAAGCGACGTAGCCTGCTCCACTACGCAAGTTCTCGTGTTTTATGTCCATGCAATGTCCGCGGGGGTGAATATTTACCATACTTTTTGCTCTGATTTTATGTTCAATTGGGAGCAAAGGAAGTTTTGAAGTATTTAAAATGTATTCGAAAGATATTCGCATTCACGAATCGTGACTATTCGAATCGTTATTCGAAAGTTGTGATTATTCGCAGACCCCTATACACTTAATGGAAGTTAGATGATAATGATGATCTCTAATATTGCGAAACGGGAGTCCTTTGCATGCTGCTCATTAGATAGGAACTCCACCAGTTTCTGTCATTTACACGTGGTCGCACTGCTTATTTGCAGCCGTATGCTCAATCCACTACTACGGGTCACCAACCGCAAGAGTCAACGACCCAGCGGCGAGCCTCCATTCTCAAAGAAACGTCCAAGTTCTCGGAGGTGACCATGCTTGGACCTCACATGCAACTTATGTTTCTATAAGGGGCTGCGCCAATATGAAGCCAACAGGCGAATGAAACAAAGGAAGTGCTTCGTTCTCTGTTGGCTTAATATTGGCACACGCACAATTGTTATATATTTTTCTTTTCCGGTGAGCGTTTTTTCATCGGCTAACCGGTGTCACCTTTTGCAATATTGCTGACTAACAAACATGGTGCCCCTCAGTTTCCGTTCCTCTCGCAGGAAACTAGACGCGCAGTTTCATGTTTCTTCTACAATATACGATAATATCCTATATTGATACATCGAGTACTTATTACATAGAGTGCTTATTACGACTTATGAGTCGGAAAAATTAATGTTCATGCGTTATGGTCACATTTCCACAACTTTTGAATAACTGTAATATGGTGGCCGCACTAGCTGCTGGCAAAAATATGCAATGTGGCGCTCGTTGCCGTATTATTTTGTAATAATAGTTTAATTAGAGAAGGACTGCACTGGCAAATGCGGTTGATGTGTTTCCACCTCTTCCCTTGCAGCAATTTGTCTTTTCTTGCACCTCATTTCTCCTTTTCCTTATTATTTCTGCATTAAACAAACATCTCTAATCTGTATTTTATACATATAAGAAAGGCGTGTCAACGGCGGTTGACGTAGAAGAAATACAAGGTCTTGTGGGGACGTATTAGCGTATCTCGTGGTCTGTTAACAGTTGTTGGGACTGCAGAACCTTCGGGATCAGCCCATATTTTTCGTTGAGTGAAGTCGCCTTTCCGTTTTCGGTTTTAGGCACACGCAGCTTTAACGAGCGCATGTGGGTTTCATTTCGGCGTTTCACGCTAATTACGCATTATTAGTGCTTCACACGTAGCTCTACGCTGACTTTGTGCGTCTTTTTTATTCCAAGCTTCAATTTTAACGCATTTCTGATTGTCCTACGTGCACTAGAAGTCCTCAGATCACCTTATTTTGACGAATTTGGTCAGAAAGAGGCAGCTAGAAATACTCTGATGCCACGAACACCAAATCAATCAGAAATATCCAATTGAGGCCTTGTCTTAATTGTTCTTTCTTAATTCCAACTGTGCTTTCTCTGGCTCCATTGTATACTTTCTATATACGATTGAGAGTTACGAAAAAAATTCAAGCACTAGGGATCCCGGTATTCTAACTTCGAAGGGGGTTATCAGTGCATCCTAAAATGTTTCAATAACAAGTGTATTCAGCATTTAATCTGTATATAACTTAAAGGGATTGATACAGTTCATTCTTTCTGAGAAAAAGATGCTTCCTTTTTCGTTCGCTTAGTTTGCTCGTTTTGCTTCGGGAAGCTTCGCTTTTGCTCTTTCCACCGTTGACTGTTGTGTCTGTGAACTGCTTTTGCAAAAGTAATTGGCATTTTTGTTTGCATGATTGTAAACATAATTTTCCGCAATAATTTATGCAGCATAATTCTTTACCGCCTGTGCGATTGATCTGGTTCACCACTGCCTGCCCAGGGCTAACCTATAGGCTCAATGTGGCGTCTGAGGGCCTGTCTGCTGCATTTTCGCTCGCAATTTGTGAATAACGCTATTACTACTGCTATTATTATTATTAGTGTTATTATTATTAATGCGAAAGCATTATATGGATCATAAGGTGGAAAATCTGACGTAGTTGGCGTGACCACGACGGTTCAAAAGAAGTCACAGTTTCGCCCGAAAAGCGAAGCATCGATTGCGATAGCGAATTACTATAGAGAGCTATACGAAACAAGGATAGTAGTTGAATGGGGCGTGTAAAGTTGTAAAGATTCGCTTACTAACTAAATAGACAGACACGGTGTCACGCGCGCACAGGTAAACATGAACACATCTCCCTCGATGACCGTGGAAACTCGCTGTGAATACGCCGGAGTGAGAAAGAGCGCCAGCAGCAGCGGGCAAATTGACCTTTGCGTTGTCTCTCGTCTCGCTTCAACGCAAACTAAACGTCGAAGGCACAGCACATACGAAGCTAGCGGCACTCGGCACCTGCACTTTGTCCCCATTGCAGATCGCTTTGAAGACCCGCCGTGGTTGCTCAGTGGCTATGGTGTTGGGCTGCTGAGCACGAGGTCGCAGGATCAAATCCCGGCCACGGTGGCCGCATTTCGATGGGGGTGAAATGCGAAAACACCCGTGTACTTAGATTTAGGTGCACGTTAAAGAACGCCAGGTGGTCCAAATTTCCGGAGTCCCCCACTACGGCGTGCCTCGTAATCAGATCGTGGTTTTGGCACGTAAAAACCCATAATTACATTTTTAATCCAGATCGCTTTGAAGATGAGGCCCGCGCGGGCACGCACTTCGCCCACATCACAGATCGCTTTCAAGGTACGGCGCCCGCGCGGCCGCGCTGTGAGCAGTAGCCCAAGGAGCAGAACGAAACTCCCCTCCCTCTCCATCGGCTCGGCCCTGTGCGCGAACGAAGATCGCGCGCTGCCGGCCTGCCTTCCTCCCTCCCTCCCTCGCGTGCGCTACACTGAGCCGCGATTGCCGGCTCACCGCCGTACGCTTTCACTCGCACACAGCGTAGGGCGCGCGGCGACGATTTTATCGCTCTTGGAGTTTACATGGAACCTCACGGTGACAGCGACGCTGCCGGCAGAAATGCGCTTGGAGTGTCCATATAATTGCTATCGCAATAAAAAGTCACGTTGGACCAAGTGACCCACACGAGGCTGTTGATGTCAATTAAGGCACAGCGAATTAAGGCGAAGTTAATTAAGGCATATTACCCGCCGTGGTTGCTCAGTGGCTATGGTGTTGGGCTGCTGAGCACGAGGTCGCGGGATCGAATCCCGGCCACGGCGGCTGCATTTCGATGGGGGCGAAATGCGAAAACACCCGTGTGCTTAGATTTAGGTGCACGTTAAAGAACCCCAGGTGGTCCAAATTTCCGGAGTCCCCCACTACGGCGTGCCTCATAATCCGAACTGGTTTTGGCACGTAAAACCCCATAATTTAATTTAATTAAGGCATATTTAAATAAGATATAGTTCATTATGGAACTAGAACCCACGGCCATTGGTAGGAGTCGAACCCACTACCTTTGGTATTAGGGCAAAGTTAATTAAGGCACAATTATTTAGGTAGATGTAATTAAGGCGCAGGTTTAATTACTCGAACCCACGGACATTGGTGGGAGTCGCGCCCACTACTTTTGGTGTTAATAAAGGCGAAGTTAATTAAGACACGGATAATTACGTAGAGTTAATTAAGGCATTTGAACCCACGACCTTTTGTGGTCGGAATGCTTTCGCATTCATCCATGTATATAGGCATAAGTGCCCATCGAATATTTATTATTATTATTATCGTCATCATCAATAATATTATTCTCCCACTGGTTATTTGCATGCAACTGCTCCTTCCGCCTTGGATCAGCAACCGTCGGAGTCAGAGCGGCGGCGACCCTCCATTCTCAAGGACACTTCTCGGTTTTATGAGGTGCGATGCGTGCTACTGTGATAGCATTTTAGTTGGGTTCTACCCATACGTATCATATGCATAAGGTGTTCATGGACATCCATAGTGGCGCATCAACGAATTATTTTATCAGGGTTACTGCTTCTGTAGCATCCGGGGAAATTATGCTTAAAGTACGCCATGAGTGGATGGCTCGCTTTACGCAGTGAGGGCACTGCGCAAGGACCGTAAAAATAACAACCTGCAACGGTGACCTGCAACGGTAACCCGAACTGTGCACATCCAAACAATAGCGACCGTCGCACTGTCAGCGACACGTATGACTCGGGTCGTGAGAGGTATAAGCATCTTCTTCATGCGACGACTAAAACTGGCACTCATGACAGAGACATGCGCCCCGGTATCAAAGCTCTGACCGGGACGCCGTCAACGTGTACATTAAGAATGTTCCGGTGGGCACGCAAGGGCAACAGAGGATTTTGGGTTAAATTCGACAGTGCAGCTTCACATCGAGAAGCTGCGCAGTCTAGTTTTCCGGCGAGAAGCGACGACTAAAGGACGGCAAAGGTGAGCGGCGGCGAGTCGGTGAACGAGTTGGACGGCGATGCGGAGGCGGCGGCGACTGGGAGTAGCGGGTACCTTCCTCGTTGACATCGGGTGCAGAGAATTTGATGCAGGGCGGATAGCGACTTGGAGTACGGAAGGGACCAGAGTAAGTGGGAAATGGGCTAGAGGGCTGAGAGGGCCACTATAATGCTGGCCAACGTCATACTTGACCTCGGCGGCTTGTCATCGGCTGTTCTCCATACCGACGGGTTGCTCGATCGATGAAGGGCGTACGGTCCGCGACGGGCCTGTCCGCGGAGACTTGGCGGCGTCTGGAGTGTTAATGGCACAGACAGTAGATAAGATGCCAATGTTTGCTAATTCCTGACGAACAACGTCCTGGATCAACGAGACAGCTGGCGTGGAGGTCTCCGATACCGTATGTTTATAAGAAGCCAGATATCCCCGCCGGGGTGGCTCAGTCAGCTAACGCATTCCGCTGCTGAGCACGAGGTAGTGGGATCGAATCCCGGCCGCGGCGGCCGCATTTCGATGGAGGCGAAATGCAAAACGCCCGTGTGCTTGTGTTGTAGTGCACGTTAAAGAACCCCAGGTGGTCAAAATTAATCCGGAGCCCTCCACTACGGCGTGCCTCATAATCAGAACTGGTTTTGGCACGTAAAACCCCAGCAAGAAGAAGAAGAAGCCAGATATGCGGCCTCGACTTCGGCAGACGATGCGCATCATGTCGGCTGATGTAGATTGTTGACAACGACTTGCCTCGGCGGACGGCGTTACAGCGGTATTCGGTAGACGTTCGATCTGCGGCGTGATGCGCCGACATTGCGCTTGCCCGAGACGACGGCACTTCTTGATGACACTGTCAACGGTGGTCACGTTGGTGAAGACGAGCAGATTAAATGCGTTATCTGCGATACATTTCAAAATGTGAGCGATCTTGTCAGCCTCGAACATCGGCTGGTCAGCTTGTAGACACAAGGACAGCACGTCCTTTGTGTTTAAGTATGGTTCAGTGGACGTCTGGGTAAGTACCGCCAGTTGTTTCTTGGCGGCAAAGTGTTGACCAAACGGGTTGCCAAAAAGGTCGCGGAGCTGTTGCTTGAACATGTACCAGCTAAAGATATGGTCCTCGTGGGTCCGAAACCAGGCGCGAGGGGTTCTGCCGAGGTAAAATATGACGTTGGCCAGCATTATAGTTGGATCCCAGCCATTCTGTTTACTGACACGCTCGTACATACTGAGCCGCTCATCCCCGTCAATGCTGTTTGCCCCGGAAAAGGTCCCGGGATCGCGGGGCTGTGAGAGGGTGATAAAATGGGTAGTGATAGCAGGCGTAGCTGGCGGCGCCGTGTCATCACCTGGCGGCATGCCGGTAGTTTCGAGGTGGGTGGCGTCCGCTTACGAAGCTCCGTCGTCGGAAGTACCCTGCACCTCCACCAAATGATACGTGGAAGTACAGGAGGGAAACTATTTGCCAGGTGTATTTTCAAGGAGTAGCAAGAACTGGCCAACATGAAAGCCAGCCGACATCAAACAAGGCACGTCGTCGTCCTCGGATCAGCCAGAGGCCGCCTATGCGTCCGTCCCACTTCACCGAAGTGTCAGCATCATCTTCGAATAGCACGTACCAATATTTAGCGATGCGGGAAAGCGGTAATGGTAGGTATTGATTCATTGCTACTTTCATTGTTAAAGTGCTGCGCGCCAGCCACTGTTCTCGCGTCTTGCGCCGCTCCAAACTTGCGACTGTTCACTTCATGCTACAGGCATGAACCGAACGGTAGCATGTTTGCAGTTCTTTTGGCTGGCAATATACGTTGAGCCGCAGATGGAGTGACAACAAAGGTGCCTACTAAATTTGATCCGCAGAAGTTGCGAGCTGCCAAAGAGCACTTAATTACGGAATGGTTCCATATAGTTAAAATATTGTTCCAGGATTGATTCAACAGTAGTGTTGTGAATGTCTAAAGAATATAGCAGCACGGTGTGCATTCATGCCATGACAATGGTTGGGTAACATGGGGGCGAATTGTTTAGAGCCTCTACCCTTCAGGGATGAAATGAGTTGTACGATACGTTACTAAGTGCTGTTAAAGTGCTTGGGCGTTGGGGTTTTGCAGCATTGCAGTGTCGCACATCGACTTGGAACAATGCGCCTGTCATCGGCACTGCTGCATGCTTGAGTCCCTTTGAGCATGCCGCATGTGGAGTGCTCCCCATACATAGATGGATACTCATTAGTAACCGAACATGCAGTGATGCAAAGCACCAGACACTAAAGTGCGCACAACAATTTTCCTGCTGTCTGAGCATCGTTACCCATGAACACAATCCGTGGTCGAAGCCACTTACCTTATCGTCAGGTACGGAGGTATACGATTAAGGCTACACTGAGCCTATACATATGTATTGTTACCAAGCAATGCTCGAGACAACGCTGAGGACGCTACGAGCGGATATTTTGCATGATACGCAAGTGGAGAAGTAAAGAGCGCATCTATTGTGTTCAGACTGCAGTCGTGATTGGCGTGAAGAACGGAATATAGCTATAGGTGCCAGAAAAACTAGGGTATTTGTTGGAAGGTGGGCCGCTACAATCATGCCGGGTCCAGGTACGACCGACGGGGCCTATGAGTGTCTCAGCTTCGACTTTTTTCTTTCCTTTTTTTTTCATTAGTTTCGCGGTTACGCGATATTCTGCAATCCCTGCTTTCAATACAGGCTGGCGGGTAGGTTCGGTGTGGGTATTTAAGGGCAGCGGCTTAGCGCGCAGTGGTGTTGACTTTTGCTTATATATCGCTTCGTAGTTATTAAGCGCTGCGTCGGCGCTCATATTTTATTTGTACGAGGCCTACCTGAATGTGTAGGTATTCATTAAACACCTCGTATTTTGATTGGCAGGGCATAATATATGTATAATAAGGTACGCAATTGGCAGGGTCAACGAACAGCAGCTTTTACGATCGCACATCTACATACTAAAGCCCAATTGAGTCAGTACGATAAATGTGTCCACTGGTAACGTCAAAAGCTATGTCTGAACCTACAGCAAGTGACTACGGAGACAGATACATGACATTGCGCTTGCCGCCGCGAACAGGCCGGCGCCTACAAGTCGGCGCTTCCCAGGGTTGCCAGCGACTCGAATCCTGCCGCTTCAAGCATGCTCCTCGCCGAGCACCGTAGCTCGTTGGCGCTAGCCACCGCCGCGTACTTTCTTACGCCAGGGGACGAGAGCCCGCATCGTGGCTTCAGGAGGCATTCTTCAAAATCATTGGACTCGCTGGCGGGTGAGGACAATGAACTGTTCTTAATGAAGATTGCACAACATTAATAGAAATAGAATGCAGGGACGAATAGCTTGAACGGTCTTCCCTATATCAAAATGTTCGATTAACTGAGACTTCGATACACAATTTGGTGCATTAAAGAGACGCTAAGAGAAGCAGTAAATCAGTTTAGACTGATGACGCATACTTTCTAAGCTCTTGTTTCGTGGTTATAGGCAGATTGCTAATACAAAAAAAATCAACGCCAATCTCGCAATATTTAAATCTTGTGTCAAAACCCGAGCGCTATGACCTCAGTGACAGGTCACGGATTTCAAAGTATTATTTTTTGTGGTGTGGTTAAAGTTCTCTAAATTGCAAGACCGTAGAGGCTTGGGCTAGTCGGTACATACTTTGCTAAGTATACCCAGTTTACTTGTTAGCTGTTTTAGGTTACAATGCTGTCCACGATTGTACCGTCAGAAATTTAACTAAGCCCGAGAACTCGCTGTCAAAATCCAGAACATCACGTCGTACTGGTGCGGAAACTTGAAAACGGTGCCCTCACCCGTCTCTTGTTCTTGCGTCTTTTCTGCCTTCACCAACCTTACACGGTACTACTAACAAACCCCGTCGATCGCGCATATTTATACCTTGTCATTACATATACATGCGCATAAATCATCCTTACAAAGTCCCCATAGCATGCCAAATCACGGTCGCATTTCCGTTCATTCAGAAAATGGACCGGAAGTAGAACCACGAGCCTTACTCATTAATAAGGTCGCCATACCATACCAAGACATTATCACATCAATCCCCGTAACTGGCCGTAATTGACTCCGCTATGCACTGAGTAAAATTGCCTGATGAATGTGCATTTCAACATGTGATTCACGTTGCTATGTTTGAAGTTAATTTTTCGTTAAGGGCCCCGTGTCGCAGAAAATCCGGCGTCGGCCTCAGTGTCGGCGTCGGTGTCGGCGTCAGCGTAAGCGCAGGCATCGTTGGCGGAAATAATCATCCCGAACCACAACATCACGAACCACCCCGGCCGGGCAGGCCCTTCGCATGGCGCAAGGCGTTAGTGACCAAAAATTGAATTTATCAAAGTAAAATACGTCAGAAAAATCGTAAAGGACGACTTAACAACAACCTACAGACGTGATGGCGTTGGATTGTAATTTGAATATACGAGAAAGAAGCCTGATAAGCAGCCGGGGAACTTTGAATGCTATCGCGTTCCACTCTTAAAGGCGAAACTTAAGCGTCCTCCAAATTCTACTTTTTTATTCTTTCTTCACTTTAAATTGTATATCGCATGTTGTATTTTATATCTCAATTGTATTCGTCTAAGTACTCGCAGTTCAAGTGCCTTACCTCATTTACGGCTCTAACGGTGCAGCCTCTCACCTCTAGAATGTTTACAGCACACGTAAGCTCTTGAGGGAAATGCAAATAAACAAATCTGTCTCACGCAGAGGAAGACGCATGCAGTATGGTCCTGGACAGAGAGGTCCAAGAACGGTACGTAATCGTGGCGATGCATAATTAATACTCAAATGCAGGTGAATGGCGATGCCAACCTACCTTGAAGCCATTGAACGTATTTGTGTCGTTCAGTGACGTCTTCCACTTACAGCAAGAATTCAATTACTTCGTGTTTACTGTCCCGTTGCAGTGACGGTGAAGAGCCGAACAGTGCCAAATCTTTCAGCTACGCCTTTTCATTGGGCGAACTTCAGCCCAGAAATATAAACACTGAAGCTGCAGTGATAGTTGCGATCACTTGTATCTGTCGTCAAATTTGAATCCAATGGATCAGATGCGTCCGCTATTTGCATATGACTCATCGTACAATAATTCAAGCTTAATCACTGGTTCTCCCGTGCAATCCATCACTATTCGCGGCCGCAATCTGATTAGGCAAGACTCTTTTGCAATAAAGACTCGGCGGCAATATTCAGAAAATTTCGGATACGGTAGGCACGTGTCGCGCTGTGCAGTATAACATTGTAACAATGGGAAAGGCGGTGAAAAACGGTCACCGGCGAAAAGGCTAAACAATGTACGCGTGAGAAACTTTGTGAGGCTAGGAGTTAGTGTAAAGCTTTGTCGATGAGCGAGGACTTCGTTCATGGCCACCCTTGTTTTCATACATAGTCTTTGTGCAAACTCAGCTGTATTTTCTTTCTTGCACGCCGAAACTTATGACACCCGTACACAACTATTGACCCTTTTCGTGGAGCAGTTTGTTCTAGAGAAACGAGATGGCGCTTACGGCAGCGCGCCATACGTTGCCTCAGCGACAGCGCACGAATATGAAAACCATTACCGCTTCTACCTTACTTCTGTGCGATCAGCTGTCAGAACTGCAACTGAGTTTTCACTCACGCACTGTGCTCCATTCATGCTGGTTTGAATCGTGTGGATTAAAGGCGCGTGCATTAGTTGGCTGCAAAAATAGTGACTGGCATATTAAGGAATGTAATGAATATATGGGGCCAAGTTCGCGGACCGCTTCTGCAACTGTCCGTACGTGTTTGCGTCACTTCGAGATGTGCGGTTTTCCTCGAGGATACACAGATTTGCTCTTCCTCCTGCGTTGTATCCGCTAACCTTCGAAGAAAGGGAGTCAGCCTCGGTACGTCGGCAAAAGGGAGGACCGCTCGTTAAACAATGATAAAGGAAGTAGCGCCGCTTCCTGTCATAGTAGGTTTTGCGCACAGTATCTACACCCATCTACCCCAACCGGCATGGAAATTTACGCCCACTCTTTCGCGAATGTGTCAAGAATAAGTGAATGGGCGCACACTTGTGTATATGTGCACTTATATACGTACAATAAATGATGGACTACACCGATAGCACACGAATTGTCGAAGCTGAATGTTTCGTGACGGTCCACGAGAGTAAGCGAGTTACTAGCGATAATAAATCTTTGCTACAAGGTATTAGAGTGTACAGAACAGCTACGTTTCAAGCCTTGTGCGCACCAAGAACTAACCTAACGAAACTGAGCACAACCGCGAGCGATTAGGCAGAAAATAATCAGATAGTGACCGCACCGAGAAACTTTACTGAGTCAGAAACGTGACAAGCCACTGCTTCAAAATTTATGCCAAATAAGGAACGAAGAGCAAAACACATTAATCCTGATTCATTTCATGAGCGGAAAGTTTGGAATATATATTTAGCCCTGCTTTTAGAGCAAGCACCATCCATATACGCTGTCTGAGCTGTTTGGACGTGGCCTAATCAGCTCCGAAAGCACTTTTGTATGTTCTCTGAAGCTGTGGCCAAACCTTCGTGTCGTCCAACCAGTCAACGTCTCCAATATCTCTCGAAACAGAGGTTTGCTAAGCCGCGCCAGCATCATACACATCCATTGTAAACACGGAGGCAACGGAGGCAGTTGAGGCAAGCAATGGACGCGTGACCACGTGATCAAACATGGCAGCGCCCACGGGATCGCCGCGAAAAGGGTCAATAGACTTGGACAGAAGCATGTGAGCAGGTATTCCCGTCGCGCCATGCTTCTGACCCTTCCTTGTTGGTGCATTTCACTAGCTGTACGCGTTTCGGGCTTGTGACTGTTGCAGTTTAAGGCGAAAAAGTTTGTAGAATTGTCGCACAAGAGCAACAATCGAGTTTTACCCGAGTGGTATGTAGACTGTTTATGGCATTTATTTAAGTTTACAGAAAAGCCTTAATGTATATTTACCATTAAGGCGATGGCATGCGTAGCAATGCAGCATTCATACCTCCTTAACACTGAACCACAGGCCCGTTCTTTTTTTCTTTTTTTTGCTACTCGTCGTCTTTGTATATTATTATTATTATTTTGTTTTGACGGCGAAGTTTTTCGTGCGGCAAGCGATCGAAAACGTTATCTCTGTGTTTTCAGTGTCCTGGGAAAAGTGCATTATCCATCAAATTAAGACTTGGAGGGCATGATGGCCATGTAGATGGCTGTATTGAAAATAATTTCTGAGCACTCATTTTCTCGCTGCTTTCATGCATTGTACGAGACCCGCAGTAGGCTTCCCCATGTGTCGTCGGTGAAATTGACAAGGGACCTTGTTTTTAATTCGTGGAAATAAGGGACAGGTTATGGGTGATATGTGGGCGTAGTTAAAAGTATGTCACTTGTATGATATATTCAGGGACTTGCTTGTCATAAGCTCTCGCGTCAGAAGTGTGTTTTACGAACAGCCTAGAATATAACGCATTGTGTATGAAAGAACTGTAAATGGCCACCGGGATTACACTTTGCGAAAATAGTGAGAACATTATGGCTGATGTGCATACGAAGCCAGATGAGTGTATGTGAAACCCAGCTATGGCAAGGAATTCTTTAAGCAAGTGCTCGAAATGCTTATGAGGGAAACATCTTGAATGATTGAGTAAATGGTCAGCGTTTTAAACTGCATGCTTTATTTACAGGCAACAGAAATTTTAATGTAACTGCCCCCCCCCCCCCAAAAAAAAAAAAAACTGCGTTTCTAGAGGTCAGGCTGCGATTATGTAAGGTCACACGAGTCTTCTGTCTCTTTCCTTCCCTTAGAATTTTCAAATTTGTGGCTTTCGGCGTTATTATGTATATCTTGTACCATCTGCTCTGCGAGACGAAAATGCATCACAAATGTTCTAGTTGAAACAACGCAGCATAACAAAGTACGCAGGAAGAGGACACACACCGGCTATCATCACACGCAGATTGTGGCCGTGCTGGAGATCCTGTAAGCCTGATAACAAATCATAATTAAAACGGCAACATACGAGACACTCTAATGCTTCAAAAAAGACAAAAAGAAAAGATGAGCACCCAACCTTACATGTATTCGGGCATTTGAAGGAAACAAGAGGCCACAACAATTTATCACCGTCATCACGTCAGAGAAAAAGGGCGAACGGATTAGCTCGTCATAGGGGCTGCTGTAAACAAGGTCATTAGAAGTGCGCATATGCGCTGATGGGTCGTATATTTGCGCGCGTTGTGCCCAGGGTCTACGAAGCTCTGCGGCGCACATTCCTGATGGGTCCCACGCTGGTAATTATCTCGGCCACCTCCACCAGCTGCTTCCAGTATCCGGCATGGATGGCTCTCAGCGCACACCTCAGCATGTACGTGTGCCCTTCTCCTTTTAATTATTATAATATTTATTAGCATTAATAATATCTATGACGAATACTGTGACCGCTGTACAGCATAACAAGGCGTGCACAAGCTAACAATTCGGCAACGCAGCCAAGGCACAATAATGACATCACGGTTCGTCGTGATACCGAATAAAAAAAATGCGGATTCGCCCATAATGCGAAGCAGCGACACCGATAGTTGGCACAATATTACATGCAGCAAGTCTTGAGCCATCGGCTATAGAGCAACCATTCGCACTTGCGCGCGAGTAATATACGTTCTTGAAGAAGAACTTTATTCAGTGTCGACTTCATTTCGTGAACAAACGGTACAGAAGTTCCTGAATTTTTGTTTGCCTATATTATTATATGCCGTCGTGGTTTGTGGATGTGGCGCTCCCCGGTGGTGGAGCAGTGGAGGAACATGCCTTTCTCCTTCTTATCTTTTCTATATTACCTTGCCTTTCTCACTAATGGTCTCGCGTAAATTCTGAAAACTCAGTGCTTGTCAATACGTCAGCTGCAGAGCGTGGCACCAGCCAGTCGTAGTTCCCCTAGTGCATTTTCATTCTGTTGTAGCATTGGCGAAAGCGTGAGACTAGGCAGAGTATACCATCCCTAGTTTCAGGTGGTGTCAGTTGGAATTAACATTCGCAGATGTTGAGACAGAGGGCAGCTTCCGCCGGCGTGGAAGGATGCCAACCTCGTCTTCATTCCAAAGCCTGGAAAGAAACCTAGTTTTGAACATCTAAGGCCCATTTCACTTACTTCGTGCGTGGGCAAATTAATGGAACGTGTTATTCAGAGCAGGCTGAATCGGTTTCTGGAAGATCAGGGACTGTACCCCGACACCATGATTGGTTTTAGGTCTCATCTATCGGCATGCGACATCATGCTCCAGCTCAAAGAACAGGTGATAGACAACAAAACAGTAGACACCAGGGTAGTCGTAGGATTAGATGTTTCTAAAGCATTCGATAATGTGAAGCATTCGGCCATATTGGAGAGTCTCGGAGCTCTCAATGTGGGCACGAAGACTTACAATTATGTAAAGGATTTTCTTACGAATAGAACGGCAACGATCAGCTTGGGAGGGCAGTCATTGGAAGGTATTAAACTGGGAAGCAAGGGTACGCCGCAGGGATTAGTTCTGTTGCCCACCTTGTTTAACGTCGTGATGATGGGTCTCCCCGGGAAGCTGGCAAGCATAGAAGGACTGAACCATACGCTATACGCGGACGATCTGACGCTATGGATGAACAGAGGCACTGACGGGCACATCGAAGAGACGCTGCAGAGGGCAATCAAAGCTATCGAGGAATATCTGGAGCCGATTGGCCTCAGGTGCTCGGCGGAGAAGTCGGAGGTCCTTTTCCTAACATCACAGACGCGGCGACGGGGAAGAGGACAGGACCCGGGGCACGGCATCGAGCTGAGGGTAAACGGTAACATTATTCGCACAGTCGACAGTATCAGGGTCTTGGGTTTGCGGATTCAAGCAAACGGCAAAACCGCCGAGACGATCCAACGACTGGAAGCGAGTACCAGCCAGACGTGCCGATTACTCAAGCGAATAGCAAACAAACACGCGGGTATGAAGGAAGCGAACCTCCTAAGGTTAGTGCAATCTTTCGTAATTAGCAGGGTCGTATACGTAGCCCCCTACCTGAAATTCACCAAAGCAGAGAAAGACAAGGTCGAGATCATTATTAGGAAGGGGATCAAGACGGCTCTCGGTCTTCCCCCGAACACATCAACGAACAAAATTTTAAGTTTAGGGGTGTCCAACACCCTAGACGAGCTCATTGAAGCGGCGACAATATCGCAATATTAGAGACTGCTACGCACTCAGACTGGCAGAAGGATCCTGGAGCGGCTGGGGTTCGAGCCCCAGGCATGTTCCAAGCAGACAGGCAAAGTCCCACCGCGAGTCAGGGACAAGCTGAGAATACTCCCGTTGCCCAAGAATATGCACCCGGTGCATCACGAGAGCAGGCGAAGGGACAGAGCTGAGGCGCTGCAGAAAAGGCTAGAAGGCAGGCAGGATGTGATATACACGGACGCGGCCGAATACAAGCAAGGCAAAGTATACGCAGCCGTAATTACACGCGAAAACGGAGGCCCTATCTCGTGCTGCAGCGTCAGACATTTAGGAGCAACGGAGGCGGAAGAAGTCGCCATTGCGCTGGCTTTGACTCAAAAGAATGTGAGAGTTATTGTTAGTGATTCCAAATCTGCAATCAGAAATTTTGATGCGGGCAGGATTTCCGCCGCAGCTGTACACATATTGGCCGTCGGACAGCCCCCGGCGGAGCAGGTTTCGCTAATCTTGACACCGGCTCATCAGGGTTTGCGAGGGAACGAGAAGGTGCACGCGCTGGCCCGAGGACTCACTTTCCGGGATTCCAGCGCTGTCTTGACAACACCCCCAAGCGAGGAACCCCTACAGACCGCTGACGATCTGAGCACTTTTAAAGAAATTCTTAACCATTATAAGCTGGGGCGTAAGACTTACCCGAGAGCGGATAAGAACCTTACCAAAAGCGAGGAAGTTATGTGGAGGAAACTGCAAACAGGGGTATTTCCGAACCCACAACTGTTGAGCAAATGGCATCCCTCGGTGTATAGCTCTCGGTGTACGCATTGTAATGGTATAGCGGACTTAGTCCACATGGTTTGGACCTGTCCTAACTTTGATGAGCCAGATAGATGCAGAGAATCCTGGGAGTCCTGGCTACTCAACGAAGAAGAAAATGCACAACGGCAAGTCATCGGTCTCGCCCTGACCGCCGCCGCGTCCCAAGGGATCCCGGGATGGTCGACGGTTAGGGAGGATGAGTGTGGGTTTAGGCTGAAGCCTCTACCCCGTCATCTAGTTGACGGGTGCAAATAAAGTCTCTTCTCTCTCTCTCGCAGATGCGCGCGGAGTAATCTCCTGTTAAGCAGATAAAGAAAAGAAGAAAGCCTTATTCCTAGTGAAGGTGGTGCTCCCCGGTGGTGAAATAGAGCTACGGCTATTTCCGGCATCTATTTTCTCTCTCAGCCTTTGCATTTTTATCGCTGGGCATCGTTTAAAGCTACAGAATGTGGCGTCAACCGATTGTAGCAGCTTGTGGTGTGATCGCGCTCTCCAGACGCAGAATTTCTGGCTATTGCATCGGCTCAGGAGGAGCGCGTGCCTTATGTTCTTGTTATATATATTCATGGACCTGCGTAGTGTATGGCAAACTCGGACGACGGTGCAGAATGTCGCTTTCGCAAATATGCGTCCCGGTTTGTTGGAGTGCAGAAACTGCAGACATATGTGCCGAAGTGAGTTCTCAGATTAGAACCTTTGTTACGCGTACCTAAATTCTCATCCTATCTGACCAGCCTATGATTGCTGGACATTGCGCACAGTGCTGTTGTGTAGCGTAGGTGTAGTGTTTATGTGAGTCGATAAAGAAAGAAAAAAAAAAGAAGGCGGAAAGACTGAGAGGTAAAACCCCGACCACGACTCGCCCTGGTTGCTTAGTGGCTTGGGCATTACGCTGCTAAGCACGAGGGCGCGGGATCGAATCCCGGCCACGCCGGCTGCATTTTGATGGGACCGAAATGCAAAAACACCCGTGTACTTAAGTTCAGATTAAAGAACACCAGGTGGTGTTCCACCAGGAGTCCCCCACTACGGCGTGTCTCATATTCAGATCGTGGTTCTTGCACGTAAAACCCCCATAATTTAATTTAAGGCAAAACCCCCGACAGCCACTCTGTAGGACTGGAATTCGAATCCACTCTATGCATTCCGCGTTCTTTTTTTATTTCTTCGTAAAATTCTCGCGCAGCACTTCGGCGTTTCTGTGATGCACACCGGCGAACATTAAAACAACGAGATGAGTGAGCCGATAACAGTCATCGATGTGAAATGCACGCAAGAGATGCCATGAAAGCTACTACAGAATGATGTTTGAACGACCATACATTAAAGCAACGTCTAAAGGAGCGTGTACCTCCGCTGTGTGATAAAAGAAAATAGGATACCACTTTAGCAACAAAGTTGCCTACGCAAACAATTGCAACTTCCTGTGGTAGCGCGTTCCAAACTTTGATAGGCCAACAACTTTTACAAAAATTCATCGCAGCCTGTGAACGTACAGCCTGAGGTGCTTATCAGTGCTTCTGTTACTGGAGTGGCGATAATGTCAATAATTTGAATGCACTGAATGCCCTTTTCTTTCTGTCGTTCGTTTTCTATCTTTTTCATGTTACCTTTACTGAGCGTATTGTCGCGGCTGAAATAAATCACTTCGGGTCAGTGTCTTGTCGTGGCGTTGTTATTCATAATGGTGATATACCACCTAGCTACAGCTTTTACAACTTGATGTGGCCTCTTCGGAAGTCTTCGTAGGCCGATTCAATTCACGATAGCGCTCTTTTTTAGCGGGTGTTTTTTGTTAACCACTGAATTGGTGTCTGTCTGTTTCAGATTTCCGTAGCTTTCGCTATGGACATTGTTCTGAGGATGTGTAAAGCTTATGTTTTTCTGCTTATGAGTGCTTCCTTTTTATATATAAAGGTTTGTATTGTGGCGTTATCCACTTCATTCGAAATATCCACTCCTTTCTAAACTTCTTTGTGTTGAAAAGTTTCCTCACAATTGTCTGGTAACATATCGTTCGTTTGAAATCATTTCTTCTAGCCATCAAAGTAAATAGCAGTGCCTTTCTTACTGTTAACTTGAGCTCGGGGGTTATAAATTACATCATAGCCTCTCTCCCCCCTCTCACCTCTCCCCTCATCAGAAAAAGAAGAAAAAAGAAAACGAAATTGGGCAGGTGTTGTTCGATCTGTTCATGTGCTTCTAGGTAATGTACTTCTAGTTCTGTAAGCTGCCAGTGCGTGTTGCACAAGGTTTATTTAGTTGCTGTCTCCTTTTTTTTACTTCTCCTGTTTTCTTTTCTGGGTGAAGAGGTAGGTACTGGTCTAGTCATGCCAGGATAGTTACATCACCTGAAATTTTGAAGCTTGTAAATAATTTGGCTCCTTTCTGTTGTCTCTGGACGTAAATTTTGCCTGAACATACGCTAAGTACTGCATTGCTTTGGTAACAATAAACGTCACGAAATTAAGTTCTACCGAGCCACTATGTTACGTTACAGTCCCCGCGAGTTGAGCATGTAAGATTCCGTTCAACACTACACACACTACACCTCACTAAACTCTATAGTGAGATAGTTTCAGGCAACACCTTTGGTACACGACGATTGTCTCGGATACGGGTTAGTTTTGTGTCCCACGGGTCGTCCTTGCCCGACATTCTTCCTCTCTCGTTCGTTATCGCAGCACACCGACGTCAATGTGGCACTGGACCCTGGTCACCTTCCCAAGTGGCGTGCTGTCATCTGCGATAGGCCTGCTCTATGTCTACGTCTTCATGTTCAAGCAGTAGTAAGTGCACCCCATTAAGCTATATTCGGACAAGGGCCGTAATCTCAATCTTCGCGCAAAGATGCGTTGCGCGTACACTTACTGCTGGATCAATTACTACGTTGGGGAGCTCCCTTACTACGTTAGGGAGCTTTTGACATATTTATCATCATAGTTGTACAAGCATTGCAGACACAAAAATGCCAAGGGTGTGGATATCGCTGCTCACGCCCTGCCTCACTCGAGGATTTCTCAGTTACTGCTGATCCGACGGCTCGTATTCAAACCTCATAAAGTTGCGCGAGTTACCGCTCTTGCAAAGACCGAGTCACGGTAAATAGCGAGGGGCGGATGCCACAATAAGCAACAGCATTTAACGTGCTAAAAGCGCTAGAACTAAATTTGTCCGGCTATAAATAGTAATTATATGCCACTGCACCACCCCCTGGGTGGATCACGTGAGTGTTGCCGATGACCTGAACATGGTCGCGTCGGCAACAGGACACGAACATGCATGAAAAAACGAAGCTGCTGAGACTTCGAGTGTTGCTGAGCGGTGGTTGCACAGTGGTCACACCTGTAGAACTAAGGGTACTTCAGGTGCGAGCACCTTAGCTCGCCTTCTCCGCTAGCATTTTTTAACAGTGGATATGCAACTATAGACTGACGGGATTCTGTCATGTAAGCGGTGAGGCGTCTTTGGTTCTTTAACAAAGGTTGTACATGTGCCGCCTTTTGCTAAATAACAGAGTATGAGATAGACAAAATCACTGGGGCTATACGAAACGAGTAGTTTGGTTGTCTTTAACAGCACCGCGCGTCTCCGACATGCTCTCAACAATAGTATTGCCACTGATCCTCCGTCACGGTATTCGTACAAGCGCTGTCACGTGACATACATCATTTCTAATTTCTCTGCTTTGAGAAGGTGCCTGCCTTAAGCGTAAGAACCTGATTTCTCACTAGGAATATATATTGTTACGTGTGGAAAGACACACACAAAAGCGACTATTTATACACTGTATTTGCACTGGAGCCAGACCACCAGGCAGACACACGCTTACGCAAGAGCCCAACACTTAATCGTCTTTCTCGCAGCAGCAAAAGCCCCGTCCCGGCGGTGTTGAACATCTAAGGCGCGTGGAGAGCTGTAGAACTTAAGCCTTGGTGATGTGGACAGTGTCACTGGTTGTTACAGCGGAGGGCGTAGTGACGCTTAACGTAGTGACGTTAGCACTTGTCCTGCCACGGACTTGTCCCTCGTCCTTACTGGGCTACTGTTAGTTGTATTACGACGTCTAGGTGTGGCTAGAATGTTTTCATAGGCGACATTGGTCATTTAGGTGGATCACGCAATATGGGCTTGTGTAACGGGAGAGTAGCTTTTCACAAAGGCCAACTTTACGAGATGGTGAACAATGCAACACGAGGGTTCCGGACGAAAAAGTGTCAAATGACCCATTGAGCGAAATGCATCTCCACTAACGTGAAACCTGGGGAGGTGCAAAGCATGCAATGATGCACCGCTAACGGGCGCATACTGCCTTAAGCAATGGCTCATAACCCCGTAAACGAGGCCTCCCCATTTAGACGACGGAAGAGAAGTGAAATTCTATTCTACGCTGGAATGATGAGCGGCAACGCAGACAGCTGTGGAAGACGACGACGACGAAGAACGCGGGAGCGCTTGGCTCCGGCTGCTTGCTTACTGCGACTATACATTTGCTAAATTTATTCACTTAGCACATATATAAATTCTGCCCGAATCTTGGCTGATCCCCGTGAGTGGGTATATGCGTCAAAGACGATAAGGTCATCATCATCACGACAGGAGACACCGACAGGCCAAGTGCTTAGTGCCGAGCGCGTGCCTCTTGCTTACCGTGATGGCGACGACAGGAGACGCCGACAGCCCGAACCAGGGAGAAAGTGGCCCGAACGCATAAGGTGCTTCGCACCTAAAATAAGCATCATGGTGACGGAGGTGGTAGCGGTGCTTCTGGTTGTCTTGAGACACTTGCAACATGAAAGAAGTACCGGTCTCGTCAGTCCCAGACTGTGGTGCAGTGAATCCTAGGTCACACCCTCGACGTCCGAAGTTCACGCGAGAAAGCCAGGTCTTCCCGAAGTTTGTGCACGTAGGGTTAAGCCTGGGCTAGAATTTACAGCAACTGCGTTGGCCCAGTGTTTTACAAGTTGCTGCCTGACTTTCGAGCTGAAAATTCAAATTTTTTGGCTGCAGCCACAGCTAGTGATCTGCACATGATAAGGGCCATGCACATCATGGCTCTTATCACGCCTTCGCAGCGCTTGGTATGTTTACTAAGTGACCGAATGAGCGTATCAAGGGGGACAGCTAGTAAGATAAGTGCATCAAAAGAGGGCGCTGTTTGTAAAGCTGGTGCCCGCACAAAGGGAGGTTTTCTGACGGCGTAATCTTTTGCCTTTTCACCTCAGCGAGTACGTGCTGAATCCTGAATTGCATTCCCGAATGCTGCGGCACACGGCGAGGCGCCTTAACGACATGAAACCCCCCAGGTATGCATAACTTCAATACGCCCGTCATATGGGATAACGCCATATAAGTCAACAGAAACTCCGGAATCATTTTCTGGTTTACGAGGCGTGCATTTAAGCAACACCCCTATGAAAGTATGCCTTGTGTTATATGCTCATTTACTGTAATGAATACAGTACGTCGACTCAGGCGAAGTGTTATTCGTTGTTGCTTCACGTATCAAATGCGTTATTACTACAATGTTCCTTTGGGCGACTAATTTCAAGACCACCTCGACAGACTACAAGGACAAGATAAGATAGTTGGCTTTTGACACGTACGCACAAAACAATTGCAAGGTAGAAATAATTTTAGTA
The DNA here is from genome assembly GCF_013339745.2 of Dermacentor silvarum. Classification (NCBI taxonomy): domain Eukaryota; kingdom Metazoa; phylum Arthropoda; class Arachnida; order Ixodida; family Ixodidae; genus Dermacentor; species Dermacentor silvarum. Next base: position 152,472,120 of record NC_051156.1, read on the forward strand.
ACTTCTAAAGTACTCAAGTACTTGACAACTTGGCGGGTTTTGTGCAAAGTTTACTAGTGCATCTTGGAATACTATTTGCTGTTGGAAGAAAAATTTTGCGCTACAGTTCCTTCTTGCACGGTCAGCCAATCTCCTGCTAGAGCAATTGTGTAGGACGAAGGGGGTCTGAAGTCTTCCAGATGATTAGCAATACTAGTGGCACTTGCATCAGTATTCGTGTGTTACTCTATGTAGTCTACCTAGTGAGCATGCAGCAGATAAAGCTATAATTGACAACGCCCTTTATTGCAGACACAGGGAGCTGCTCTACATGGTTTTTCTCACAAGCTACGGCTGTTTTTACCTTCTGGCTCGTATGGCAGGCGCCGAACACGAGTAAGCATAGCTGTGATTATACATTTTTTGCTTTTATAACTTTCATTACAACAATTACCACGTTTCCATCACTCTAAATGGCCTATAGGTTGCACTACATGATAGCAGCGTCGAATAAGTAATCGCTGTCTCACAACAAGTGTTTCTGTCCCGCGATTCTTACGCCCCAGTTACGAAAATAGCAATATTCCTCGTAAGTTCGATGTGGATCCCCTTCAGCGTGTACAGAGGTAACGCCTTATTATATAAAAAAAATGTCGCTGTTTCACCCGAAAGGCGAAGCATCTATTGCGATAGCAACTTGGTAGAGAGCTATACGGAGTAAGAATAGTAGTTTTATCAGCTGTATAAACTTGGACATGCAACAGCACCAGCAGCGCGCAGAACTGTTGTCGACGCCGTCGCCGTTTTGCCCGCGTTCGCACCGAACGCGCGCGGCGTTGGTGACTGTTTCCAGGGCCTCTGGGGGCGCCTCGGATGTTTTCGATGAGATCAGAACTCGTCGAGCAGCGTCGGAAGTCTTTACCACCTTCTCGCCTCGCAACGCTTTTATATAAATACGCATTTGGTGTCCCAGCTAAACGTCGCCTCCCCTACCTCCCTCCCGTCCCCCCACGGCCTTTTGCGCGACGGAAGAAATCGTGTTTGCTCTATATATATGGTTATTGTAAAGAAGGAAAGAGACGTTTAATTCTGCAGCCCTTCAGGGAGCACGGCGCAGAACAGGGTGCCCTTACAGTCGGTCAGCCAGCATCGAATCTGCTACCTTGCCGATTCGATGATGGCTGACCGACTGTAAGGGCACCCTGCCCGAGACGATGACGAATACCCTCTCATTGCCCTTCTTCCACTTCTCCTACTTTCTATCACCCTTTCCCCGTCCGTCGGATGCTGAGCCGTGCTCCCTATAAGGGCTGCAGAAACATGCATCTTTTCTCTTGCAACCTCTACTACTACTACGCAGAACGCGCGTTTGTACTCCGCCGTGCGTTCACTCCCCGTGAAAGCGCGCGTCCCTCGCGCCCTTTCACTCGCACATACAGCGTCCGGCGCACGGCGACGTTGGCGCTGAGCCGTGATTTCATCGCCATTGAAGTCATACGGAACCTAACGGCGACGACGATGCCGACGGCAGAAATCCTCTCTGAGTGTCCGTATAATTGCTATCGCAATAAAAGCTTGAGTGTTATTTGATATGTTCCTTGATTTTTCAACGCATACGCGCTGTAGAAAACGTGACGTTCACTCCCGAACAAACGTCTTGTGTAGACGCTGTAACTTGTAGACCTAAACAATGGCTTTAGGGTATTACAGAAACCGGAACAGTTCGCATGACTGTAGCTTCCCTTTAGAGTGCGCTCTTAGCTGTTAGCCATGCGTGCGCGAATACCGAGCGCCGGTATTTTGATGATGCTTCTGGCACCCGACAACAGGGCCGTACAGCTTAAATTTCCCGCGGCGATTTAGACGCCTATTGCTTCCCGTCGAACTAATTACAGCAATGACGCTGAATATCTATGTAATAGGAAATAGATCTGGGCGAGTTGGTCAATGCATAGTTGTAAAGGGCCATGAAAACGCCGGACGCACAAATATACAAAATACGCATAAGTGCTTGTGTATCCTGCCTTTTTCATTGTCCAGTGCTTCTGGCGCATTGTGCAATTGTGAAATGCGCATGCGCTGTACCGCTGGCCCCAAAAGCCTCCGGGCCGTGGTGGTTGCCATGCAGTTTTGCCGCAAGGAAAAACTAAAAAGAACTCAAGCTTATTAGGGTGCTACGGCGCATTCTTTCAACCCTAGGGTTATCGGTTTAAAAGGCTTGTCGTCCATTAGCACGGCTTGCCTCTTCGCAGCACACATCATTGAACATGAAAGTGTAGCAGCACCAGCAATGCGCAGAACTGTTGTCGACGCCGTGCGCGTTTTGCCCGCGTTCGCACCGAACGCACGCGGCGTCCGTCACTGTTGCCGGTGCCTCTGGCGGCGGCTCGGAGGTTTTCGACCAGAGAAGAACGGGACACTATAAGTCGAGCAGCGACGGATGTCTTTGCCACCTTCTCGCCTCGCAACGTTTCTATATAAATGAGTTTCTGTTCGTAGATGTGTGCTTACTCGTGCTTAAGCAACTGCTTCACGTGCAACACATGCATGCTCCTTAGAGCAAGAGCAACTTTCATGACCGCACTGCTAATTGTGCGACTGCCTGGGAAGGGACGCGCAGTTGTGCGTGCTGTTCAGCATGGTGATCGTGACGTCGGCCGTGACGCTTGAGCAGCGGCAGACGGGAAAGGAAGGAGGAGCAACCGACTGCTGGGGCCAGTTCCCATGGCACGTGCTTCTGCTGTTCGGAGCCGTCCAGGTCATCAGCAACGTCGTTGAGGCACGTGAATCCCTGATATAGGACCTCGCAGCCTGCGCTGTTTCTCTATTGGCTCAGCCGAAAGATGCGATACGACCGGCGAAACAGTATCCATCAATCCAGTTTTAACGCCGAAGTTCGGGAAAGGCATTGAAACCTCAAATAAATTGCCAGAACGGCAAATGCTGCATGTACCGCACGACAAAGTTTGGCCAGGTGAAGGTACATGCTGAAATACGAAATGGGCACTCTGGTAAAGAGAATGTTTGCCAAAATAATGAAACTTACATTTGGGGGCTTGTTCCCAAGCCTTGCTGTCATCTGAAACAAAATTTAAAAAGAAATTGCATTGTAGGTAACAATTAACGGACTAGCACCGGATGCTAGAATAGAGTCTGGGGTTTTATATGCGCCAAAACAACGAGCTCAATATGAGGCACGCGGCAGTGCTTGAATATGGATTTACCTCTGCCTATCTGTGGTTTTTAAACGGGCATCCAACGCACGGCACATGATCGTCTTTGCATTGCGCCCCCATCGACAATGAAGCAAGTGCGGCAGGGCTCGAACCCACAACCTCGTGCTGTCAGCGCAATGCCATAAACACGGAGCGTCCGCGGCGGTTAAAGTACTAGACATAACTCGTAAAGTGCGCACCTTTCTTTCTCGCCTAGGCGAATGTTTATTTTCTTTTTAAACACTGCAATTGGCTACCAAGCCGGAAGCCGGCATTTTTCTACCTCGTTGTTCATTATAAACCAGCCTCGCAACCTCATCGACCTTCGCGATACATTTTTACCATTTTCTCTTTGTACGTAGATGCGACAGTCTTAAACAAGCTGTATTCTGCATGTGCACCATGGATGCGGGCTCCTACTATAAAACAACATGGAGGCAATGCATGTGAAGTAGGGCTGGTCGACTTTAAAGTTTTAATCCGAATAATCAAAAACTTTTAATCGATCGATTATTCTGACTTGTTGATTTGCATATGTCAGCGACACCTTGAACGACTGCACTTATCAAGCATGTTATGTTTTCTCGGATACAATCGATGATCCATCTGCGGATATGAATCACCTTGTCAGCGTTCCCGAGTAAACTAGAGTTACAATAGAGAGTTTTCGTATTGCGGAAAAATTTTTGCGTTAGCCGATAGCGTGTTACGCATGCTAAATCTTTGCGGAACGCTGTTCGGTAGAGCTTTAGTAGAGCGTAAGACAACGATTCGCCGCTAAGCGTGAAACTTCGCCGCGCCATCTAGCTGCGAGTAGTCAAAGCAGCAAACTGAGCAGCTCGACAACCAAACTAGCCGTGTGGATCCATGCCAAGCCTTGAAAAGAGCCTGCATGGCCAAGCGCTCGGGCACGGAAATTAATCGGTAACAACTTTGAGACGTATCGAACGCTGTTAGTAAATTGGAAACAATCGAAGCACGTAAAAAACTATCAGTAAAATAAAGTGCGCAACAATAATTTTAAGATATCTTGCCTCAGTCTGACGAGTGTTCACAGGCAGAGTTTCGCTTTCGCTGTGCATGTGGAGTGTGCTTAAACTAGAATATTATCGGCCGTAGGCCGTTACCGAAGCCAGAATACCAGGAGCGAAAACCAGCAGCGCCATCTATTTGTAAACCAGCGAGTCCTACAAGGCAGCAGGACGAGACGATTTCTGTGAAGCGGCAGCCGTCAATGCCGAGGGTGCCGTCATGTTTGCAACGCTAAAAACTTAGCGAGCGTTTAGCGTTTCCGCTAAATTAAAAAAATAGCGGACGCTACGCGCAAAACTGAAATAGCGTTGTGAGCATGCGCAGTCTCACCCCGCTATATATATATATATATATATATTATATATATATATATATATATATATATATATTTTTTTGCGTTTAGCGTGGTGCCATTTCCGCAATACTAAAACGGTCTAATGCTTATTAAAAGTCCTGCCAGTCGTACGGTAGGGGCGCTTACAGGGCGTTCGATTTTCCCTCCGCTATAGCTCGAAGTGCAGCGCGCATAGATGGTGTCGTAGGGGGAGCATCGAAGCTCAATCAGTCCTTGCTGTTCAACAAGTGAAGCGGTGGGGACGTCGCCGCCAACGCTTGCCTGATTTCGCTCGTGACCTCCACAGATTTATCGCGATAAAATAATGTAATCACGATTAAATAAATAATCCACTAATCGGAAGTAAAGGGTCTTGCACTGTTCAAAGTGCTGTTTTGTCCGGCGGTGGACGGTCTGACTGTTAAATACTGCGCGTTATTTCGTACGAAATTTATGCATTCAGATGTTGCGCACCGAAATATTTGACACAAGTGTTTGATACATCGCGCAGTTTTTATGTAGTCTATCGCAGCTATCGTCATGTTTAGTTGACACAGACAGTTGTCCCCCCCCCCCCCAAAAAAAAGAAGAAAAGAAAAAGAAAAGAAAACTTCATTTGTCCGCATAGTTGATTATACATTGCCCAATAAAGATAAGTGTGTTAGACAGGAAAAGAACCAGTACCCTTATGGCTGCAAACAATTTTATTGTGTAAGTCGTAGCTATAGATTACACATTCAAGAAGCTTATCGACCTGTATGTTCCCGTCTTCATGCGTAGTTAAGGCCTTAACTTGCTTCACGTTTTGCAAACTATATGATGGTGAGCCTCCGACTGCCGTGACGCTCACGGTGCAACGTATACAGCCGCGGTTTACTCCTCTCGGTATTTGTCTCTAAAATCACATTCGCTCTCCACCACCTCATTATTGTTTAGAACTCACAACATAATGCATTATAAGTGCTTAATTATCGAATCAACCGAATGTTGAATCAACTTACGGCGTGCGGAAGGCTTTGTCGCAGCGCCGTCAGTGCTTCCAACTGTAGCGTCTACAAAACTGACCCGAATTCATTGTATGTTCTTTATTCACTTTGAGTACGGATTTCATGACGCAAGGACAAGAGGCCATCGAGAGGCAGTACAACAAAAGTCTTTGCCTGTAAGGCGCGTCTAGTGTGTGAACTCAATGTGATAGGTTGGGTGGCACTCGTAGCCGCGACCTCGATCGTGTTTAGTACAGTACCACGCCATAGCCACTGAGTTATGAGCGTATCTCCTATCTTTTGCGACGAAACAAAGTTCAAAAGAACGCAAAAAGTTGGTCGAGTCGCTGCGTGTTCATGATTATGCGCAGCACAGAACTACATGGAGATTATGAAGCGAGAATTCAGCACTCGCGCTGTTTGCATTTATTGCTTCTCTCTGTGCTTGTGGCTTCGTACTGCGCATAATCATAAAGACAAACCTCGCGCTTTGAATGTTCCTATCCTGTTCACCCTCTTGTTCGTTATTGCTGGTGACATTGTCAACATGAATATTCGTTGCGCCTACCCACAATGGGGGATTGGCCATGAATCAGGTTGTTAAAAGAAACGGGAAAGGATGGGATGAATTAACAATTTGGAAGTTGTCGCTTAGAGATAAAAAACTGCGGGCTGCTGGAAAATAATTTGAAAGAAAAGCAATAGCTACACAGGGGCCATGAATTAAAGAGAAATCGAAAAAAAAAAAAAAAACCAGTCCATCAGCTAGGGCCGTCGATGAATTACGGTGAGGTAATTCTGAACTGCGGCGCAACGGTTTGTGTGACTATCCAAGACACCGAAAGGCAGGATTATAAGGGAGAGATAAACCCCTAGAGCCATACTGTGGAGCGAAATTCATAATTATCTCGTTCTTATTACTGTGTATATTTGCTGTAGTCTTTCGTTCTCGTCTACTCGTATGTCCCCTCAAGGAGTTCGAGCGGTATAAATTAGCGCCTCTTCCACCATCAACTTGTGTTTCGCGTGATTTCGTCGTTTTGGCTGAACGTGGTGGGCGGTGACCTGCAGGAAAACAACACGATTGCGGTGTCCTTCCCACCGTCGTTCTGGAGGCACCAGTCTCCGCTCACGGTGCAAATCCTGCTGGCCGTCGTCGCCACGCTGCTCGCCGAGACGATGAACAACACCGTGCTGAGCCGCATTCTGATGCCCCTCACCATCAACGTGGTACGCCATCCCTCGAGCAATGCGAAGACGAGTGCACCCTCAGAAGCAGCGTATATATATGGTCATACTTTGTGAATCATTGGCACCGCAATTTCTGGGCGAATTTCACGAGAAGTTCTTCAGTTTGGCGCGCAGTGATATAAAGCTAGCAAATCTAACGAAACGCCAAGCGCATCCGTGGAGCCATTTCATGCATGTCGATCGACTGTTGTTACATACTGAATAGCAAATGGCAGCGCTAACAGCCCAAAATGGCTGCACTCGAACGCAGGATTGGTCGAATAAGCGGGCATTAGTTATCCAACAAAGGAAAACGCACAATTCCCTCATTAGCACAATTTCACTAATTACATTTTTCATACGATTACCGTTCTCTGACAGCTTCGCCCAGTTTGCGGTACATTTATTTGTCTGTATCTAAGCTCTTTCACGCGTAATGGCGGTGTCAAGGGCTGGGCACTAAAGAAATAGGTAAACGGCCGGCAAAGCCCATCTCACGATGAATGTTTACGTGAATCCATTCTAGGGAAACAACGTATTGCCAACGCCGAAACGTGATATGCAGCCCACCTCCTCTCTCGCACTTCTTACCGCACGCGCTGAACCATCTATAGCGACGACGCCGTAAAGTGCTGTGTCGTCATAAAGCAACTTTCCGAGTTGGCTACGACCTCAGACAACTCACTTCATGTTTCAGGCCGCGAGTACGCGTGTGAACCCGATGTACTACGCAATACCCGTGGCCGTGGGAGCCTCGTCCAACCTGATTATGCCCATCACGCTACCTTTGGTGGTGCTTCACGAGGCCGCCGAAGTGCCCTTGCGACACCTGGTGGGTAATAACGCACTCACTGTGCGACTATGTAGTGTGAAAAAAAGAAAAGAGATAGGCACAAACCGTAGACGACGATTGTCACTGTAACCTAATGGCCAAACGTTTCTAGAAAGGCATTCGCTTTATTAAATTAATCATGCGCTTGATGGTGTGTTATTGTTGCAGAGAGGAGATTTAGGTAGCGTCTCGTGTCTCGTTGTGAAATCCATAAAGAACACAGCCTCGAAGCAGCACATCTGCTGCGGTAGCATGGGTGGATAACACGTGCGTCTCAAGGAGCTAGAAGGAAAAACACGGCGGAAAGCGGAAGATGGAAATTCAAGACGACGAGCAAAACGAGCTATATACGGCGCAGTATATATATACTGTGCCGAAGGGAGCATATATTGCTTTGAAAGAGGCAAATACACGTGTCGAAACGTCGGCTCCTGCTTTGACCTTGTTCTCGTGTCGCTCATGTTCGCACACTGCAATTTCAGTTTCGTCAGAAACTACATAAATTTCTGCCTGGCATAATAGGAGTACGCAATACTTAGTTTTTTTAAACTATCCTCCTTGTTTCACTTCAGTCACTGCTAATTCCCAAATGATGCTTTACGGGTGTGAATTTCGCTTAGCTTGTACTCTGCAAGGAAGTTATGAGCGATACAAATGGAATCTCGACCCTCTTCTTATGCAACGACGTGCGTGAAAAAAAGGTAAAAAGTCATCCATGAGCTAATGGTTTCGGTTACTAAATGTCAAGCGAAATATGCCCCTGTCGTAGGTTTAGCATAACCTTTTTTTTTTCGATACTGTTACCAGTATATTGCTCAGCTGTGGACGGACAGTAGAAGCCTGAGACATATTGGGGGCATTTATAGAAAGGGGTTCGTTTTCGTCAGGGCCTTGATAAATACAAGGCCCTCTTGTCGAAACGCTGACTCTAGGCTTCGGTATCAGTCGTTGACCCTCGGATGATCCATTCGTCTCTATATGCCCGTGTTCCCCTTGTCTTTATCGCTGCGCCGAGTTCCGCTAGCTGGTACTACTTTGCTGGTATTACAACTTTGTTCGTTCTCTATAAAATTCTTACGAAGGCCAGTTTTTGAGCATGGAAATGGCGGCGCAGTTGTTCGCAGGCATAATCATGAAGGCGACCCTGCTCTTCACGCTCATCCTCTCGATGAACACGACCGGCCGGTACATCTTCGTTACGTCACCGACTGTGAAGGGACTCAACAACACCGCCACGGCCTCGCGCCATCAAACGCCCCATTACTGACCGCCGTTGAATGAGTGCAATTGACTCACCTCGACGTGACTTTGTGTATATACGTTTGAATTTTGACAAAGATTGTGACGAAACGAAAAAAAAAATGATTTTGGACTAATATATGAATTATTCGAAATGGTCCCTTGATGGACGATTAGAACTGTGAACTCTTGTAATTGTGAACTTGCGTACATAAGATTCGAGTGGCGTCCGATCTTCCTCGCGCCATATGAGACGACCCGAGTTCGACGGCCTACGGCACTGACTTGCGGGATGTGTGTGTACATGTCCTATGCTGTAGCATACTGTACGACCCTTCCTTTTGTGCGTATGGAGCGCGTGTGTTTTTGGGAAGCATAGCAATGCGAAAAGTTGCACAGCTTGTTTTGTTATATATTTTCTTTGTAGTGACGGCTGAAATTGACAGTTTCAATGTAATATTATTGGTAGAATTACATTTCAGACTTTGGGCTTGGAGTTTTATGGACATTAAAACCAAATTTTTCTGCTGAACAGATGAAGTTTTTTTTTTTTTTTCAGCAGGCGGTGACGCTGCACCCCCTGTCGCTGGTGACAGCGCTGAAATGTTGGCAGCAGTGGTGAAAGGAGCAATCACGTGTATCTTTAAGAAAAGCGTATGGCGGATGACGAACGGCAGCCTGTTTGATAATATACTTTTGTGAAATTATGTAACTGCGTGGTGAATTAAAGGCTATGGGAACTAAATACATAAAGCTCGCTGGCAGACTGATTTGACAGACTGTAATTTCACTTGTGAAGGTATATTTGAAAAATCTTTCATAGAGACGACGCGAAACGAAGCGCGTAGTTTCTTGTCTACCGTCCATTCAACCAATGCTAGAACTTTCAAGCAGAAAACCACCGTTGGTCATGTTTACTAGATTCAACCAAGCGAGTGGGTGGTAAAGGTAAACTGTTTGGGACAGCGTATGTTTCTATTCCCTTCAACCAAAGAGTACGTAATTATAATTGAAATATGACACTATTATACTTGATTATTCACCCCGAGGTATCACGCTAGGTAGTGAGTCGGGCAAATATTTCCCGCTTTCATTAGAGACAGCACCTCTCTCTTTCCTATGGCGTGATGGTGTTGGCATATTTGTAATTAAAGAGACTTTAATGCGGTAGCATTCACTGGCTACTTCGCGCACTTTTCAGGGGCTGTATATGTATCGATGTTTACATCTAACCATTTCCTCGCCTACCTGAGTCATTGGGCGGTCCGCGGTCGAATGGCTAGCGCATCGTGTTGAGGCAAAAGGGTTCGAAACGAACCATTGGACCAACTTGGGTCACTGAGTGTGCGGTAAGCCAGGGAAACGTTTTCGGCGTTCGCAGGCACCGGAGCGCCACGCTTCTGGTCTCGAAGGCCACACGCGGACTTCTCCGCAGTGCCACTAGAAGGCGCCGCGGGTCCAGAAAGTAACAGCGAGAGAGGAGTCCTGTTGCCGCATGACGAGTTTCTCAGCGTTCGCGCGCACCGTAGCGTCATGCATTTCGGAGGCCACGCTCAAGCTTCGATGCGGCGTTGCTAGATGATACCGAGCGTTCTTCTAGGGAAGCGCGAAAGAGGAGTCTCGCTGCTGTACACGTCTTATACCTAACTCGTTTCGAAGGGGTCAATACATTGTGTCTCTGTATTTATTCAATGCTAAATGCATTACCGTCGGAAGTCTGCATGAGACAGGTTTCGCCGAATTTTTTTGGTATTCGTGAAAGTGGCGTGGCAGCGGAAAATTTTTAGCACTTCCCGGTTGGACGGAGAGTCGCAAGATATTGACAGCATGGCTGCTGCTTTGGGCTCATTGAGTGTCGGCATCAAAATCGGCAGCACGACCTGCGTTCTAGAGCTGGAGCGTTCTAATTAAAATTAGCACACTCAACGCGTGTTCAAAGCTTACTCCAATGGGTGTGGTACATTCGCTTTTTCCTAGCGCTCCAGAAACTAGAAAACCAATGAATTAACAGAGTTTTTGATTTCCAAAGAGGAAAAAAAAAACCTGCAGGCTTGAGCTGCTCAAGCCGCTTGAATCGCTTCAAGCCGATTCCTCGGGTGATTACCTCATTTACTGCAACAGCAGCTGGCTCTCTCGGCTGATACCGCTCTCAAGAAGAACTTGTTGATGTTGATTCCTCTTGAACAAGAAATTCCTTCCAATGCAGGCAACGTCCTTCTCGTCCTCTATAGCCCTGCCTATTGTGCTCAAGGACGCTTAAAATACAATAAAGTGCGTTCAAGCTTCCTCCTGAAACCAGTGACGCAAAGATTCACGCCAAGGAGTATCTCTGCAGTAAAATCAGTATCTGTGGGGCAAAAAAGCAAGCGCTTCCCATCCTATCGTGTGCTAACCTTATTATGTTAATATGCTGTGGTAATGCTAATATGCTAAGGCTCTTCAATTCATCTCGTAAGATGGGGGCGTCGTGGCTTCGCTTGTAGGACAACACCCCGACTCCATGGCCAGTGGCGTAGCCAGCAATTTTGTTCGGGGGGGAAGGCTCAGGTTGGCGCGCGGCCTCCTCCGTATAGAATTTGTCGAGGGATCAAATGCATGAATAATAACTGTATTGCCAATCCCATTGTATATTAGATGCTGCAATCGAATTATTGAACGCTATGCACTGTCCATTACAATATGTATGTTTTCATAAAAGAATATATTCGTATGCCCCAAAACTTGTGGCAGAAATAACTGATATCAATGCTTCCGCGTTTTTTGTCTAATTAATAAGTAAAGAAAACATCACACGAACTTTAGAACTATCCACCCTTTTCGCGGAGCAGTTTGTTTTAGAGAAACGAGATGGCGCTCACGGCGGCGCGCCATACCTCTCCTCAGCGACCGCGCACGAATACGAAACCATTACCGCTTCTCCCTTGCTTCTGTGCTATCAGCTGTCGGAAATGCAACTGAGTTTTCGTTAACACACTGTGCTCCAATCATGCTAGGTTGAATAATGTGGATTGAAGACGTGTGCAGTAGTTGGCTGCAAAAATAGTGACTGGCATGTTAAGGAATAGAATGAATCTGTGTGGCGAAGTTCGCGGACCGCTGCTGCAACTGTCCGATCGTGTTACCGGCACTTCGTGATGTACGGATTTCCTCGAGGATACATAAATTTGCTCATCCGCCAGCCTTGTATCGCTAACCTTCAAAGAAAGAGCTTCATCCCCAGAACGTCGGCAAGAGTGAGTCATCATCATCAGCTTATATTTTATGTCCATTGCAGGACGAAGGCCTCTCCCTGCGATCTCCAATTACCCCTGTCTTGCGCTAGCGTATTCCAACTTGCGCCTGCAAATTTCCTAACTTCCATCACCCCATCTGGTTTTCTGCCGACCTCGACTGCGCTTACCTTCTCTTGGTATCCATTCTGTAACCCTAATGGTCCATCGGTTATCCATCCTACGCATTACATGTCCTGCCCATCTCCATTTCTTCCGCTTAATGTCAACTAGAATATCGGCTATCCCCGTTTGTTCTCTGATCTACACCGCTCTCTTCCTGTCTCTTAACGTTACTCCTAAGATTTTTCGTTCCATCGCTCTTTGTGCGGTCCTTAACTTGTTCTCGAGCTTCTTCTTTGTTAACCTCCAAGTTTCTGCCCCATATGTTAGCACTGGTAGAATGCAATAATTGTACACTTTTCTTTTCAACGACAGTGGTAAGCTCCCAGTCAGGATTTGGCAATGCCTGCCGTATGCACTCCAACCCAATTTTATTCTTCTGTGAATTTCTTTCTCGTGATCGGGGTCCCCCGTGAGTAATCGACCTAGATAAACGTACTCCTTTACAGACTCTAGAGGCTGACTGGCGATCCTGAATTCTTGTTCCCTTGCCAGGCGATTGAACATTATCTTTGTCTTGTGCACATTCATCTTCGACCCAATTCTTACACTTTCTCTATTAAGGTCTTCAATTATTTGCTGTAATTCGTCTCCATTGTTGCTGAATAGGACAATGTCATCTGCAAACCGAAGGGTGCTGAGATATTCGCCGTTGATCCTCACTCCTAAGCCTTCCCAGTCTAAGAGCTTGAATACTTCTTCTAAGCATGCAGTGAATAGCATTGGAGAGATTGTGTCTCCTTGCCTGACCCCTTTCTTGATAGGTAAATTTCTACGAGTGAGTACCACTCGTTAAACAACGACAAAGGGAGTAGCGCCGCTTCCTGTAAGTTTCAACACGTTATCTATACACATCTGTCCAAATGGCAGGAAAACTTACGCCCACTCTATCGCCGACGTATCAAGAATAAGCGAATGGACGCACAGTTGAATATATGCGCACTGTATACCCAATAAATAACGGACTACACCTATGGCGCACCAATGGTCGAAGCTGAATGTTTCGTGACGGTCCACAAGAGTAAGCAAGTTACTAGCTGTAATATATATTTGCTACAAGGTATTACAATGTCCAAAACAGCTACGTTTCAAGCCTTGTGCGCAGCAAGAACAAATCTATCGGATTCGTAGCTGAGCACACCCGCGAGTGATTAGGCAGAAAATAATCAGATAGTGGCCGTACCGAGGAACTTCACTGAGTCAGAAACTGACAAGCCACTGCTTCAAAATATTTGCCGAATAAAGAACAAAGAGCAAAACACACTAATCCTGACTGAATTCATAATCGGAAAGCTTGGAATGCATATTTAGCCCCGCTTTTAGAAGAAGCACCATATACACTGCTTGCGCCGTTTTGACATAGCTTAATCAGCTCCGAAAGCGCTTTTGCATTTTCTCTCAAGCTGTGATCAAAGCTTCGTGTCGTGCACCTAGTCACCGTCTATGATATCTCCGAAAAAAGAGGTTTTCTAAGCCGCGCCTGCGTCATACACTTCCATTGTAAACAAGGAGGCAACGGAGGCAGTTGAGGCAAGCAATGGACGCGTCACCACGTGATCAAATATGGCAGCGCCCACGGGATCGCTGCGAAAAGGGTCAATATCAGTTCGAAACCAGCAAAGCAGTGCATGCATCTTATATGAAAAACGCAAAGTCCATGAAATTAATAAGTTGAGGACAAATATTTTGATGAATCTTTGTCATTCAATAACCTTGCTTACATTTTTTCTACATATGCAACGGCCAGGAAGAAACCTCAATGACGCTATCCCTCGTTGCAATCGATTGCGCAGGAGCAGCTGTAACTCGTCGTGTATTGTAATTACACCGAGATAATACTCACAGCAGTGAGTATAAATAAAAAGTGGGAGTTCTGCAAAATATATATTAGAAATGTGAAGATAGAATGGCATATACAAATGCGAAGATACAACTCGCTAAAGGGGAAAAAAAGAGTCGCTGGAAACAAAGTTCACTGCTTGTATACACAAAACCTCGCAATAAGATATTTAAATATACCTATGAGTCTCCAAAAAATCTACGTATTTAAGCAAACGTCAGTGTATATAATGCGTCAAATAAGACAAATAAACATGTTGCTCAGTCACAGATAGTAACTTTGCGCACAGAAATACAGATGATCCAGGCAAGAACACAGCTATGATCGCATAAATCGTGTTATGTACTTGGGCCATGCAGCGGTCGCGACAGCGCCATGGGGGTAGAATAATAGAGGAATAATGCATAAATCAGTACGAAAATGTGTAATTTAACTGCCTGCACAACGCCAACAATTATTCTGCACCCAAAATTAAAGGAGGGTATTCCTTCGTTTCAAAAATAAATAACAGCAGATAGCTGAAAATGAAAGAAAAGGACAAACGAAGGCCACAGATGATGCGGTAAGTTGAACTACCCAATATCCGAGTGTGTTTTTGGCGAACGCCGCGTGGGCCGGGCTTTCAATGAGCAAGGTCGGTCAAAATTGGTTATTGGTATTCTCGTAATTTTTGTATTCGCGTGATAATTGTGATCATGGTGCCAACTGCTAGAATAAACGGCGAAAAATTTTGCGGTTTTAAAAGCTAATGAACGGTCATACGTTTTCATAATTAAGAACTTATGAACCTGAAGGAACAGTGCTTTTTACTTGCATTGATTTTTGCTGCTTCGCTATCTAAAGGACAAACTTTTCTCGGCGGGAAAGTTGAGCGAAGCGGTCAATGACTTCGGACACGTTGATGCCGACGTCTCTGTGGGTGTATAAAAGCGCCAGCCTAACCATGCGTTCCGCAGACATTGTAGAGCGCAAGTAGTTTTTAGTAAACTCGTGCTAAAAATATTCTCTTTGCGCTGGCAGTGGTCACTGGAAGGGTGACTGGAAGCTGCAGCAGTATTTACACATTTACATAGAACCTGCTGTCGCAATGAGAGATGGGCATCTATTCCGGTGCTAAAACATAAAACACCCCCTTGATGTCGTTGGCATACTTGTTTAGGTACCTTGCAGAAACAGTAGGCTGTTCGATTCCAGCGATGTCCGTCGTTTCGTCAGGAAGTATGATGAATCAGCCTGCTTTTGAATCTAGGCTTTCTTTAATAATGTCACCACAAATTTCTATAATTTGGTTTTGTGCGTCTGGGCTTAAATACGAGGCATAACTGGGGCAGCTTTCCAAATGGTTCAGATATGTATCTCCACAATCAGCTCGCATGCGTAGAAGCACTCTGAAAATGCCTGTGTTTTCAGCAGGGGCCTTGCTTAAATACATAGGGCCCCTGTCCCTGTGGCCACGGAGAGCCAGACCTTGTCGCCTGCAAAAAAAAAAAAAATCTCAATATTAGGCCGTTTACTTTCTTCTCTTTTCTCATATTTTACTTTGCCTGCCCTGGTCCAGCTGATCGATCACATTGGGCACGCTTCCTGAAAATGTTTGGAGAAAAGCATCAGCTGCTAGCTAACAGTCCCAGTGATATTTAGTATTTTCGTGTGTGTGGAAGATTGCGAGCGCGTGCTTCCATTTCTGGAACGGCTTGGACAGGAGGGCTCCAGTGCGCGCATGTTGGCCCAAGATTATAAGAACATTAACTCCATAAAGTTCTAGAATTGAAAATCTTTTAAAGCATGCCTTTGGAAATGTCAGCGCACCTTTCGCGTCAAAAGCTTATGAGAACTTTATACCCATAAAGTTTCGTAATTGAAATCCATGCGCTCCGTATATTCCGCGGCCGCTGCGAGATGCCGCAACGCGCCCGCTCGCTATCGAAAAGCCGTTGAAAGTTTGTGCTTGGATGGGGCTCCTTGCGTTACGTGACTCCAGGTGCAAGGGCGCTGTCACGAAATCCAGCCCGAGTTCGCAATGATCGTGCCGAAATGTCTTTTCGAGTGCGAAAAAGACATTGTAGACAAAATCCAGAATGATTGCTGGCGTCGGTGTTAGTTTTGGTCGGCGGTGCAAGCCAGCAAGAAAGAATTTCGGGGGGGGGGGGGGGGGGGGGGGGGGGCTGAAGCCCGCCCCCCCCCCCCCCCCCCCCCCCCCCTGGCTACGCGCCTGTGCATGGCAGACATCGTTTTTTTTAAACCCCCTTGGCTGTCGCTTCAGAAATACACGCACAGGCACCACCACCCTCAGTGTGCGGCGCCTGAAATGTTGAAAAAATTGTCCAAAGGGATTGTTGCTCATTAACCGGGTTACATGCGGCACACGTAACACCCTAGAAAATTTTTTAACAATACCACGCGAGCGTCAACCGGACGGCGTGTCAGCGGCCTTGTAGAGGCGAGGGACGGCGGGATCGGCTACTTCGTGTACTGTCGCGCAAGGCGAATTCTAGTTCTAATGCATTCTGCTGTGCTGTTCGCTTCAGGAGTGCCCCTCATCGCTACTTAAGACTACTGACACGCCGTGTGGTCGGCGCTCGCGTGGTATCGTTAAAAAATTGCAAGGGTGTACATCCGATTCCCAATTAAGTATTCGCCACGGGGACTCGAAATCTAATCGCAGTGGCGTTGGATGGGCGTCAGTGTTGCCAAGCAATTTTTCAAAAAGTTCCAAACGCATCTTTCCAAAAAAAAAAATAATAAAAAATACCGCCGGCTACATGACTCACGTGGCCTACTTCTGCCAAATGCCAAATTTTCTTTCAAATACATCTGTACCACATTTAAAATAACGAGAGTGGTAATAAAAAATAACCCACTTTAAACATAAAAGAAAGTAATGGCATATTACTTGAATAACGCGATGTTTTCTGAATCGTGAAGGTTGTTGCAGCTTGCGGCACATCTGCAGTTATCCAGAGTTTTGAAGCTAGAATTCGCTCGTCTCATACAATGCGTTTGGTTGTGTTTCCATCTGCGAACATACTAGAACCTGTGAAACTACAAGATCTTCTGAGGCATTGTTTGAGAAATGTAATGGGAAGAGCTACGCGCAGTACGTTTTGAGAATGGTGAAAACAATGACCAAAAAATGATTGTTAGCTATGTCGAAAACATTGTGTGGTATCGTGCTGGCATTATAGAACAAACCGCGAAATAGAACGTTGCACCTTTACATGGTGGCGGCCCGTCTGAACTCCTTTAATGTATTCTCTTTTAATTTTAGAGTTGCTTCTTTATTTTGTCTCTACTATACTCCCTGATACTTGGCCTGTTGGGTCGTGCCATTATGTTTATGACCATGCAACCAACGAGCCGACGCAGTCTAAAAGTAACTGCAGAACGCTCACTATATCGGTAAGTAACCCGTGCATACATTAGAACACTTTAACACGCAAACTGAAATATAAGAACAAACATATACATCGCGTGCGATCAAAAGAGTTCCTGGGCAATAAACTAAACATGCCATAGCATCGCACTGACAATAGTGTTATAGAGTGCGAAAGAAGAAAGGCCCTGAGTTCGATTCACAGCTGCGTGGACCGCGTTTCGTTGGAGCTGGAGTAAAGAGGTGCTCTTATGCTGAGGTTTCGATGCACGTTGAATGATTCTGCGTATTCCGATGAATCATACATAGTTACAGCCCGCCTCTCCGCCCCTCCCCATTAATTGCGGTGTCTCATTTAGTTATATTTTGACTCGGCGTTGCAAAAGCCACAAGTTCCAATTTTGTCTGGGTAGATTTTTCTGGACCCGCCGTGGTTGCTCAGTGGCTATGGTGTTGGGCTGCTGAGCACGAGGTCGCGGGATCGAATCCCGGCCACGGCAGCCGCATTTCGATGGGGGCGAAATGCGAAAACACCCGTGTACTTAGATTTAGGTGCACGTTAAAGAACCCCAGGTGGTCTAAATTTCCGGAGTCCCCCACTACGGCGTGCCTCATAATCAGAACTGGTTTTGGCACGTAAAACCCCATAATTTAATTTTTTTTTTAGATTTTTCTGACCTCTGTATGGACTTCCGTATTCGAAGGACAGCAATGCACCGGTTCTTCTTTCGACGCGTAGTGCATCATTGCCGGTACACAACTTCGCCAGGTCGCTCAAGGGCTATTCAGTGGGGTGCTTTCTGATTGCCCATACTCGTACTCTTTCCTCACAACTAAGCTCGCAGTTATCGGTAACCAGGTACGAAGGTGCCAGACATCTCGGCAGATAAGTACAACGTATGGCGTACGCGTTGCTCTCGAGAAGGGTGCTCCATTATTTCCGTTCCTACGCACACCATCTCGCGCACGTATGTTTCAACATTTGCACAACTGTGAACGAGATCGATCCCTATGTGTTTACTGCCGGAACACTTCCGCCACGTTTCAGGCCTACGTATTGCGCATCAACTATGCTCTCTCCGTGCCTGCGCACTCGCCGCCGTAACTATGTTATTAAAGCTGTGTGTATCTGCCTTGCTGGCAACGGCGTTATCAGCAGCACAAGAACAAGTTCCGGGAGGCATTTGCAAGAAAAAGCCAGGTAACAACTTCAGTAGGCGAAATATTCTATAGCGAACGGCGGCATATACTCAGATAGCGAGAGTATCCCTGTCTTCACTGAATAACTGCTTTCTGCCAGTGATAGGCTGTACGGCCCAAACCTGAAGACGAACAAACAATATTTAAAGGAAGCTAAAGGCCGTACCAGGTGTGATGTGTCGAATACTGCAGCTTGTATACTGGCCGATATGGTCACTTCCGTGACTGTAAATAAGGCATATTCGACGCTTTGCGCACATAGCAAGAAAATAGGCTTGACTTGAAAGTCAGGAGCACCGTACTGCTAATTAAAGCTGAGTGAAGTGAAAGACTGGGTTAGTTGGGAATTAAAGGGGGGGGGAGGGGAGGGGGATAGTGTGGGCTTGCGCACCGCACCAAAAATATCGAACAAAAGTTGGGGGGCAGAGGATGGCGAAGTGCATAGGCAGAGCGTTATTAAGATATGTTTATTTCGACGAAGGCAGTATACACACATGGGTTTTAGAAGGAGGAGCAGCGAAGATGAGGTCAGCGCAATCGCCGCGCAAGCACCAGCGCCCGATTACTCCCGTGCGAAGTCAACGTCGGAAAAGCCAGCTTTTTTTTTATAAGAAAGTATTGACGGATGCTTCGCACAATCAGCTTTGAATCGTTCAATGCTTTCAATTTTAGGCACTTGCAGATTTTTTTTTAGATTCAGTGTATCTTCATTCATAAATTGGGTGATCGTTTCCCCTAGCCAATCACAATCAGGGCAGTGTGCTTCAACCTGACCCTTCGTACTAAAGACACCCTATCCTTCCTTATATGTTCTGACTTCCGCGACCGCAAATAATGAAATAGGCTACGTTTTGCATAAATATTCTGGGGTTTCTCAGTGCTCTTAATGTTATAATTCGGTTTCTATTTGATGCCTGACCTACATCATTCTGCCAGCATTAACAAAGTTAATACTGTAGTGGCCTACCCTATTCCGCACAAAGGGGTGGCGAGGCAGTGCTACGAAACTGCTTTTCTCTTGCCACTCTCAGCTTTTGTTCAAACTAGAAATAAATTGAATTGATTCAATTGAAATACTGGTGTAACGCGTTGATATGGACGTAAGCGCTAACTTAGTCATTTTGCAATTTTTCTTCTATGGAACACTGAGGCTGTGCTAAAATGATTAAAACATTTTATATAGTTGGACGAAGCGTCACAAGCTGTGGCTACCAACTTTGTTCAAACTTGCAATGGTTTCGGGACCCGGTAATCTGTAAACGCTATGAAGTTGACGGACAAGCTAAAACTCTCTTATGATGTCGTGACGGACACTGCAGAGGGCCGCAAGAAACACTCATCTAATGAATAAATATTTACTGCATTTCTTCCGATTTTCCCTTGAGCAACCGAAGTCACATCGACAAATAGCCAGTGGACGGAAAACGTGAGATTTCCTCAGCGAAACTCTCTTCAATACTACGGAAGACGTGACTTGCAGCCGCATTATGAAGTCACAGGTTTCTTCGTTTAACTAATTTACAATATGCTGAATGATAGCGAAAAATTCTTTGTTGCCTGTTGATAGTATTCTCCACGCAGACAAGTCCAACAACGAATAGACCAGATCGACTGCTTGGTAATGAGTTAACGCAAGAGGCCTTAGGCACTTCGCAAGTCATCAGAAACCTACTGCACATTTTTCGTTCATAGCGTCACATTGCATCAACATTTAGAAATCATCAACAGGCATGAGCACTTTTGCTAGCTTACTGCTCTTTAATTTATCGCAAATAATTTGATATGTAAATACGACCTGAAATGGTAGCCATACACGACCTTATACAAATATTAGTTTTTGTCTCAATAAACGTTCAGTTACGGGTACTTAATATTCTGCTTCAAATTGAGAGAAAATGTAGCTGAGCAATCGTGCAATACATACGAAGCATAAAGGAAAGATTATCGAATGTTTATTAGAGCAACAGAATGGGTGCCAAGGAGCCACCCGAGGCAGGACTTGAAGCCTTACGGGTCGCGAGAAGGCAGAAATATTGAAGGAGCGTTCATATTTTGTTTCTGAAAATAAAAAAACTGAATTTATTTGTGTGTCCGAGAAAAAATTCACCGACGATTACGATACTCTCTAATGCGAAAGTTGAGCGCAGCTCTATACGTGTTTTCATTTCGCGATACGTGTTTTCACGTGTTTTTTACGTAGTTTTCATTTCGGCTGGCGCGGACAATGTGTCTCGTGCGGCACGTTGCAAACGGAGCGAAGTGTGGCGCGACTGCCTCGCTAATTTGGAGATCGCGAGAGCCACTGCGTGGGTGACGAGTGGGCGCGATTCACAGCAGCCGCCGCAACGGAACTCCCAGACGACGCGCGCTACTCTGGCGCCATCTCGTAGCCATCGTCGCCGCACTACGCTTTTCTTCTCACGCTTTCGCCACACCCTCCTCCGCTTTCCTCCTCGCGTCTTTCATCCCCCCCGCTGCGCTCCGCGTTCGCTTTCATCCTTCGCTAAGCTCGTTGGCTCGGTTACGAGTGACAACGCCGATGCTGACGTTCACCACAAGAACGGGCGCCTGAGCTGCGCTGTACGCCTGCAGCATGTGTGACGAAAGTACTAGAGAATACCAGCAAACTTCAAAAAGGGAAAAATTGAGATGCAGACATAGGCAAAGCGACAGGAAGGTACTGGACTCCCGAGACTTGCAAGCACGTACGCGGCGGAAGCGCGGATAGGGGAGACAAAAATGGAAGCGGTAAAGGTTCCGCGTGTTATAATATCAGACCGACGATAAATAATCGTCCCGCTATAACTCTGCGGAAAGTGGCAAGCCGCACTCCCCGCGACGAGTGCTGCGAGTCATTGCGGCAAACTTGCGTGCAGCTACTTTTATGAAAACTCACCGGAACTGAATCACCAATATGAAAGCATCAAGTTACTAGCTCGCTAAAAACATTTCCTGCCCTATATACCCACAAGACTGGGATGTACGCGCTAGGCTGTTTTGCAGCCAAGCCGCCACACACACAACGTTTAAAACATGCACACAAGCAAACCGCTTCTAATTTTGTCTCCTCAATCCGTGTTATACCGCCGTGTGCGTGCATGCAAGACTCGGGAGTCCAGCCACCTTCCTGTCGGTTTTTCTATGTCTGCCTCTCGGTTTTTCCCTTTTTTCAAGTTTGCTTGCATTCTTCTAGTATAACCATGTATCAACAAGCCCAACAAGCCACTCTCGTGCGCGATGAAGTGTAGTTGTTATAAAATGTGCTGTTACCCACAAAGGTTACCTTAAGATACCACTCGCTAGACAATAACCTGAACAGAATCATTGTGGGAATCTAACAGAAAACCTTGCACAGCAAGATTAGCTGGAAAATTTTAAATTCATTGTTGCGAATGTCTGGGGTAGATAATCAATTCATAGAATCTATCAAATACATCTAGCTCAGGTAATAACGTGGGGGCATCCGGGGATTCTTTTTGTCCATTGAATCGTTATGTTCTACTTTTGATACAAGCCCTGCTTGGTTGTTGGGCCTTCTACTGAGGACCGAGATGTGACAGCGCTAAAATATTTTGGACTTCAATCTGGAGGGCGTAAATGCTGAGCGAAAGCGAAAATTAAATTGCCACTGTAGATTCAGTTTATTAGAGCGGTTACCAGAACAGACCACAGTGTTTCATTTGTTCATGTGTTCCTTCGTCTTCATGTTACGGTTCCAGTTGCTCACATGTTTTCTCTTTGTTAAGTACATGCGGGCTATTTAATGCAGTTATTTGCTTTGCAGCTTCGGCAGACATGATTGCAGTGCTGAGGCCGATGTCAAAAATGCTCGTCGACTGTTTGGCAGACGTTGTGCTGCAGTACAAATTGGGCTCGCAGTTCGTGATCAGCGTAAGTGAAACGCCCCATGTTTGTGCATTTTATGGGTACTACGATTTTATTATGGAAGGTTAGAACCGGCAGCCTATTTGAACATATTAGCTTTTGCTCTGGTTGATTTTTTGAAGAATCAGGCGAAATTTATGTACCATTAGGTTTTGTTTGATGAACCTTAGATGGGCTGGGTAAATAGCGCGATTTGAAGTGCACTCTATACTGTGGAAATTTCGGCTGTGTAACACAAGATACTGGGTCACCAGGACGCGGCTGAAACGCGCAAGAGCACCTTACGCATAGTTCGGGCTTTCTTTTATAACTAGGCGCTCGAACATAAGACAACATTATTAACGCGATAATAACCTCCCAGCCATTCAAATATGTGAAAGCAATAAAGTCGTAGTTTGGCCTCAAAAGTGAAGAATTCATGCTGATACAAAATATAAGACTAATACACGAAGCACGTCGTTTCATCAGCCGTATAAACTGCAATACACATTCGCTTAGTAATTAAATTAATGAACACGGTATCACTGCGTCCTCAACTGACCTTAGTCGATGACCACAAACACTAGTTGTCATGACGCTGGCGCGAAGGAGAGCTCCGAGCTCGGTAATTAAGCAAACGCTTCGGGCAGCCTCTGGGTTCAAAGCGTGTCCGACACTTGAAATTACGCGACCTCCAGCAATTAGCGAGAGGGAACACAGCGCACGTGAAGCGACCAGCCATCAAGCTTGCCCAATCTTTGCACCCACCGCTGAATAGCTTCGAGAGACGGCACAGGGCCCGCGTATGCATTCAACCGCGTGAAAAACCACGCGCAGTCATGGCCGGTGTAGAGGAGGAGCCGCGCTTCACCTTCCCCCCTTCTTCGTCCCCGGTTGGTCGCGTTACCGCGTGCTCACCTGTGGTTTTGATAGGTGCGCGATATACATACGCATTGTCAGAGTTCTCCAGACCATTTCTGAAGACAAGGTCTTCTTAATTGACTTCAGAAGGTGATGGCGTATACCGAGGCTATCATTATATTGTAACCACTTCCAGAGAAACACGGTCGATTAGAGAAATTGTTGATGTCATATGAACATGAAAATGGTATCAAATGATGTCTATCGATACCAAGAAGACGTTGCAAAAGACAGCAAGTAAGGTTTTAATCAAAATGACTATAGTTAGCCGTAAACGGGGTGTAAATTGAATGTCTGTGTCGCTTTCGCCCTCCGCCGTGCCGCCACCGAGCACCATCTAACTTAACTGCCGCGCCGCCCGCCAGATGGTGCGAAGTGTCCGCGTGCGCGCTCATAGCATCCATCCATCCATCCATCCATCCATCCATCTATCCATGGGAGAGAGGAGCGTCAGAGAAGAACAGAGAACAGAGTGCGTAGCCCGAGCCTTCGGCTTGAGTTTCGAAGAAGCCGTAAACACTCAGGGCTATAAGGCTCTAGGCCTGGCGGTAGACCGCAATACAAACAAGAAAACTTGGCTGAGGGGTGCATTCCAGAGTGTCAAACGCAGAAAGAAAAATTCCAAACGAAAGATTGTTTGAGAATTTGTAAAATGCAATAGATCTGAAATCTCACCGGAAGTCCTTCAACTTCAGCTGTAGACAAACTTCTGCATGCGCTTGCCATAACCAACAGACCTAAGGAAAATAATGAGAAACATCTGATGGTAATGAAACAAATCCATCAAGTTATAAATAGACAACTTGACAGCCGAAACGAATGAAATTATTACCGAAGAGAGAAGTATTTCGACATGCATTCAGGTAGACCAAGAGATTCCAGCACCCAGTAAGAAGAATGGAAGCTCAGATTAGAGTTGGGACAAAAAGTTGTCGCAGTTTCACCTGAAAGGCGAAGCATCAATTGCGATAGCAAATTTGTAGAGAGCTATACGGAGTAATGATAGTAGCTTTATCAGCTGTATAAACTTGGACATGCAGTAGCACCGGCAACACGCAGAACTGTTGTCGACGCCGTCGGCGTTTTGCCCGCGTTCGCACAAAATGCGTGCGGCGTTGGTGACTATTGCCGCGGCCTCTGATATAAATAGGCACTTGGTGCCGCAGCTAAACGTCGCCTCCGTTCCCCCCCACTACCCCCACTACCCCCCCCCCCCCACCGTTTTTCGCGCGTCGCAAGAAGGCGCGTTTGCTCTACATATATGGTGATTATAAAGGAGGAAAGAGACGCCTACTTCTGCAGCCCTTAAGGGAGCACGGCGCAGAACGCGCGTTTGGTCTCCGCCGTGGGTTCACTCCCCGTGAAAGTGCGCGTCCCTCGGCCCCTTTCACTCGCACATATAGGCGACGATTTCATCTCCATTGACGTCATACGGAACCTCACGGCGACGGCGACGGTGACGGCGACGCCGATGGGAGAAATGTGCCTTTGGAGTGTCCATATAATTGCTATCGCAATAAAATGGGTCTAGCAAGTGTTGTAATTTCTCATGAAATGAGATACGAGTAAGATAAGAAACGAGTGGATAATAATTATGAAAAAGAAATGAAAAAAAAAAGACAGAATGGAGGTATATTCAACATTTGGTCATAGAATCCATTTGAACCACCATGTAAGTCGACCTTGCCTTCTTTAGCGTCGACACTTGGTTCACGCTTTATTTCTTACGTGCAAGCTCCGACCAGTTCAGGGTATTTTGTAGCTGCCCTATGGAATCGATCAATTTAGTACACGAATAAATTAGGAGTATTATGTGGGCTTTTAGAATGAGCATTTAAGAAACGCGGTGGATATGCTGGTTTTTAGAAGTGTTCAAAGTTCTTTACACCATTTCTTTTTTTTTAACACATAGTAATCGCGGAAAATTCGCGGATGATGTCCGCATTCTTTCATGGCATCACTTGTTATTCAGGTTCTTGAAGGCATATGCAGGTACCACGCTATCTGCGTACAAGGGTATCGTACGAATCAGGTGAGTGCGCCACCAGACTTCCTAAGTATTTTATGTAAGGCTTGCAGTAATTCTCGAGAACACCGGCTTATTTAACATTTCCATGCTACGAATGTCTTCAGCATAGATTTTACTCGTTATCTACATATGGATTGATTTTCTAACGCGAGGAACCGACATTAGTGGTGTGCTGCCCATTATGGCAATGCAAAGGGTCTACTTCATTAGGGGAATCAAAGGAACCGCCCAAAAAGCGTTTTCACGATGTCATAAGGCTATGCGTGCATATGCGTATACCGAGACGTCATGATTAGCACTCAAAACTAGGGCTATTAGAGTAGTGTTAGCGCGCTCACAAAAACTAACGCACACTGTAACGTTTAAAGGGACACTAATAAGAAAAGTTATTTCAACTGTATTTGTAAATTACCCTGCTACAATACCAAGAAATGGACATGTCTGCAAAGCGCAAAGGACGGGGACTGAAGGAAGAACACAACACACCTCAGTCAAAATATCCTGCGCAGACTTGCCTACACGGACACTGCGGAACGCGGATTGAGGATACAAAAATATACGAGATAAAAGTTCCACCTATTATGTCACACCGATGATAAATAATCACCCCGCGATAATTCTGGCGAAAGTGGCGAGCCGCACTCCTAGCGACGAATGCTGTGTCATTGCGACAAAATTGCAGTGTAGCTACTTTTATGAAAAATCAGTCCGAACTGAATAACCAATAACCAGCTCGCTCGCTCGCTAAAACATTTGCGCGTATACCCACATGACTGGGATGTACGCGCTAAGGTTGTTTTGCAGCCAAGACGCCACACACATAACGTTTAAAACAAGCAAACACTTGGAATTTACTGTGGATGAACCGCTGGAGATGCCGAACACTACGCAGTCGGCATCACGTGATGTCGCTTTCTACGTCACGGAGAGATTCCAGCAGATGGCTGCCACGGTATGTCCTCGAGTAATACATAGGGCAGAGCAAACTGATCTTAATGCTCTGCAGGACAGCTAGGAAAGACATTCAAAAATAATTTTAGAGTGCAGCTCTTAATGGCTCGCTGCTGCGGCGAACGTCGGCGGCGGCGTAACCGAACGAACGAGCACAACAGCGAAAGACGAAAGGTAGACGCGAAATAGAGCAGCCCCCACAGTGATGTGTGCGCGGTAAACTGGTTTCATGCGGACCCGCCCAAGAGCTCGATGCGTACTGGTATCAGGTCTCAGCCGCACCGCTAGTTTCGTACTATCGTCTGCTCACGTCAGCTCTCGCTCGCGCATGTTTGCTTTGCTTGGTTTCGTCTAGTTCGCGCTTGTTCCGACTGTCCTGGTTTGCGATTGTTTTGTAAGCTGATTGTAGGCGCGACCCGAATTACGTAGTAACTTCTGAAAGCCACGCGGCACCAGCGATCAGCGGCCAAATGCGTCGGCTTTTATACATGAGTCATCGAAGGTTTCAGAGTAACCCCTGGTGCCCGCGTGTGTTCCGGAAAGTACTAGAAAATTCGCGTCACTCATACAATCAGATTACTTACGCGTCGGTGACAACAGAGAACGGATAGAAGTATCGATAACGTTCGAGAAACTTCCGATACATGCAGGTCGCGTCCTGCGCCGAGCGATAACGTTTAACATTTGTTAGCCGGTGAAAAACGGTTACCGGTGAAAGATAAAGTATACGTGTCAATATCGCGAAATGAAAACACGTATAGAGCTGGGCTCAAATTTCGCATTAGTGGGTGTCGTAATCGTCTGTGCATTTTTTTAGATGCGAAGCAGCTTATGGCGGGGGCTTTGTCCGTCCCTCCGTCCCGCGGCGTCCCACACCCCCACAGCGCTTGCGCGTCCGCTCCCCTCTCTCTCCTCCCCTACGTTCCCCCTTTCTCTCCTCTAGGAATCCTCTACGGTGCGGCGCCCGCGTCCTACACCCCCACAGCGCATGCGCGTCCACCCCCCTCTCTCTCCTCTCCTACGCTCCCCCCCTTTCTCTCCTCTAGGAATCCGGAGCGGCTCGCACGACAGGTGGTGCGACAGCTGCATACTCCGCTGGGGGCACCACGGTAGTTCCGCGGTATGAAACTGACGGAGCGCGCGCGCCTCATTCTCTCTCCTGTGCAGCGCCGCGATGAGCGCTCGGGCCGCTGCCGCGAAACCATCTCCCACTCAAGCTAACCCATCTCCCCGCTGCTTCGCATCCATACATGGTTCCCTTTAGCGGGAGATGGAGTAATTTCTTTACGACGCTAAGGGAGCGCTTTAAATCGACATTTTGTTAAAATGTGGCGTCACCGCAGACGACGCGAACTTTTTTAAAGTGGTGTCGACTGCGGTGATGCCACTTTACCAAAACGTCGATATTCCTCAAGGAAACAGTGGCGCCAGCTGTAACCGCCATGGTAAAACGCATCTTTCGCCGTAACGGTGACAGATGGTGCCACCGCACCACTGCAGTATTACTGAAACATTTCTTTTTGGCGGCGTCTCAGCCGACGCGTACTTTGGCTTTATTGCGACCGATACAGGCAAGATATATTCGCAAACGTGACAATATGCTAAATTTACTGCAATATGCACCCTCTGCGCAATATTTGAACGCAAATAAGCCAGCTAGAAAGGTCAGATACGTACAACTGGCGCTTCTATTTACAAAACGCTCAGCGAAGATAAGAAGGAACGATTTCGTGTATTTGTGAGGAAGCACTATGAAATATATCTATTAAGGTGAAAAGGAACTGTACGTTGCGAGCGTTCTTCTTGTTGCAATGTGACCATTGTCGCCAGGAGAAGTGTTTATCAGTGAATGAATGAATGAATGAATGAATGAATGAATGAATGAATGAATGAATGCGATATGCCATCGAACGGTCAATGAATAACCTCTGCCTGTTTTTACTTCTGTTTTTGTGTCTACGTTGGCCATAGACCCAAGAGCTTAAGAAAGCTGCGCTGATGTGCCTCGTGGAACGTGTCGTTCAAACGATGGTGAGTTATGTGCGAAACCAAATCGATGCCTAACCGTGAATTCAAGCAGTTTGCGCGGAGCAGCCACATGGATCCTCGAGGAGGTGCGGGGATCGCATCTCCTCGCGAGTTAAGGAGTAAAGCTGGCTTCAGGCGGAAAATTATTAAATAATTTTGGCTCGTCTTTATGGCGGCTCATTCGTCAACTGCCCTGCTTTGGATAAATGTTCATTCTGTTACTGTCCGCTGGAATAAATAATAATAATACTTAGACGTCACGGTTGTTCCTGGGCACGATAAATAAATTATTGATTTATTTATTGATTGATTATTACATATTATATTTCGATGTATGGTCGCCTACATGGTAATCTGTACAAATGAACTGAGAGTTCTCAGAAATTGAGGGCAGATAATATTAATAATATCTAATTTTTATTACAATTGCCTGCCCTCCTCTTTTTGAGAACTCTGATTATGTTGTAAATATTACCACGTAGGCGACCATACATCGAAATGTATCCTCTGCTTTTCTGTACGATTTAGCTCAATGCAACTGAGTGAAGTGACAGTGATAACTGTATTCCTTCGCGCACTATAGCCGCAGCTGAGTGGTCATCCAGACAGGAAACTGCTTTCCGAACTATAATCATTTACTAGGAGGGTGGCAGATGTAAACTTTCTTACCTGTTAAGTGCACCGTGAAAGCGATATGGAACTTAGTGGCTTCTCGCTGTGCTTCACATTGTGCGTGATGCCGCTGACGATCAGCAGCGATTGACGCTGCCCTCTCCACACTCTCTAAATGCCCCGTCACGTATAGCTACCGGCTCAATTTTGTGTTCCTGTGCTGCATTTGGTTGCTTCTCGTGCCAACGGCAGCTTTGTTAGCGCGGTTATGAAGCAGCTGCGCTGGATATTTTCCGATATCGCTCTTCAGGTGGCGCCAAATAGGTCACGTGGCTCAGGCGGCGCCACCCAGCGAGGCCCGTGCTTAACGTACGCCTTCCAAAAAGCGCTGAGAATCAAGGCGGATGGAAGCATTAACCAGTCAGCTGTAGTGTTAGTGTTGTAGATAAAGCGGGGAAGAAGTTGATAGAGCCGTACTCGTTACAGGCACGAGTAACTGTAGGATATAGAGATAAATGCTTTATTGAAAGCATGAAAGATAAAGTTATAGGCAACATGCTAGTCTACCATAGATATGTACAAATAACGATTTCCTAAAGAAGGCCAAGCGATTATTCGTTGCCGACCCATTCCGCAGGGGATGCCAATAAACATCATCAACATCGGCTGCGTTTCTTCTGTCATGCTCGTTGTAGTCGATACCGGAAAATCTTCATAATCATACAAATATCACTGCAAGTTCAGGACTGCGCAAACCTACACAAAACGCTTCGTTTTCCGAAAGTCTCAACTTCAACTGAAGTATTTTGCGAATCGATATGCTTTGTGAACCGCAGCTTGCACTGTTTGGATTAGTGCTTCATAGCTCAACGTTTTCACTGCGTCGTCGATGATGGAGGACATTGTCAGTAACCGCGTTCAAATTGTCTCTGTGGTAAAACCGTGTCGTAGAGATTACGAGGTGGGCCGGGGCAGCGTTAATGTACCCTGCGCACAATGAGAATGCGTCGGCTGGCTTAATGACAACGCGCACCGTGCTAGCCTGACTTGATTTCTGCCTTCATTGGGCATTTTAAGTGCTGCGCCACTGTCTTTACGCGGCTTGTGAAAACAATGCTTTATTCAGACAGTCAGATCAGTATTGCCGTTTACTGTGTCGTTGAAAACAAGGAAGCAAACTTGAATTCTAGATATTGTGCATGATTTATCCCATGTGGGCTCGAGTGGTAAAAGCATATTATCATTTCCGTTTTTCCCAGCCTCAACGTGCACGAAGTGAAAGCTTCGACAGCGACGCAGTCACCAGGCTGTTGATGGTGCGTGTTTCGAGAATTCTGTAATTTACACTAGCACGTCTGGTAAACTTCAGTATGCTGTATCACAACAGGCACATGTGAATGAAATGGTATCCTCATAATCGCAGCCTAATTAGGATGAAGATTCACTTGGCCATCAACGCTGATTTCCGATTCGAATACTTGCAAAACGCAGAAATACTCTATTTACGCAACCACCGAACTAATTTGAATGACACCTAGTTAATTTAATAGAGAAAGCTAAGTTATACCTACTGCAGCAACCGTTTACGTTCTTAACATTTTCCTAAAGGATTGCCGAAATTCGGCAACATTAAAACAAAAAAGCACGATGTTTAATAATTCATAACTCAGTACAAAAACAAACAAGGCAACTCTGGAAGCTGCTTCTGGGACAGCATTAGAACGGATAAAATCATATATCAGTTTACGTCTTACATGAAATTGTTAAAATATTTACGAGGGTTCTGACAAAGAAATTCGGAACGCACATGAGTGGCATATTACAAAGTTGTGTATAACACGTCAGTTTTGTCAGTTTTGCATACATGTCTCATTAGGGGCAGTTGACAAAATCATGGTATGAATTTTTTTATGAATAACCTAGTTGTAAACTGGATAAATGAAGAAACAAGATGGCGTGTTGGGCTATATACTGCGTAAAGTTCATGCTGAGCAGGCCTTGAAGTGTACCGGTACAAAGACAAAAATGTTACATAAAATCAGACAGGACAGCCGCTGCAATAACAACTGAAAATTTTACGGAGCACAGAGACAATACGGTAGTTATATGATTTCATGCGCATGCGTGGCCGAGCGTAGGCACAGGTTCAATGAATACAGCCACCTGTGACAGAAAGTGACGGTAACGATTTCGCCTACCTTTAAAATTAGCATTTCACTGCGTTTCTTGCATTGTAAGACATTCTGTCACGAGCGGTTCTGTTGATTTAACCTGTATCTGTTCTCTGTTACGCATGCGCATGAAATCGTGTAACTATCTATATCGTCTGCCTTCAATAAACGCTTTGAGTTGTGAGTGAAGCACTTTCCTGTGAGCCTTTCTGTAACCTTTTGTATGTGCATATATACCAGTGCGCTTGAAGATCTGTTCAACTTCACAGTGTGAGTTTTATATGCGTTAGAATTTCTATGCCTACCCAACGAGAAACCTGTCCGTCCGTCGCGTAAGACGAATTGCTCATACCCCCGCAAGGCAGAGGCTACAAACGCTCAGCAAAGGGAAGCGAACAGTGCATACGCTCATTGAAATCACCCGTACAACACACAGAACAGGATACATTGCAATAAAGAACAAGCTCAAAACAAGCATCCGACCATTATTAAAGCATTGCGTAATACCCTCTACATTTGTAGTGGTGGTTTTGCAACAGCTTTGCTGGACATCCACTTTCGCATGTTGATAACGACCGATAAGGATTGATGAGGGTTGGATCGAGTCCGATAAGGGTGATGAGGGTGATAACAACGGATAAGGTTTGATAAGGGTCGGATGTTGTCCGACAAGGTTGACAACAACCGATTAAGCTTGATAAGTTCTGGTCGGATTAAGTTTGATAAGATTGATAAAGACACCGCGCTGCGTGGGGATGAGCAAGTGGCACAAGGTTTACGCATACTCAGACAACTCCAGTGGAGTTTCTGCGTGAATTTTAAAGTGAAAGCTTTACTAAGGACGTCGAGCCGAGATTCGCCGTAGCCATCAATTTGACCTTCATTTGACCGCAGCTGCGCCGTAAGCCTTGGCAGTGCACCAGGTGACTCGCCGCGCACCTGGCTAAGAGGAGTGCCGCGCACGCCTACAAAAAAAAAAAAAAAAGGCAAAAGCTTGCACCAGGCCATGCAAAGCTCAAGACACAGCGACGCTAGCCTATTGATTGCGTCTCTTGGTTATAGCTAGGTTGAACTTGACTAGGTCGAGGTTTAAACTTGGTTATACTCGTGTATGCATCTGTGCTAGTACTGGAAAGGCTGCGGTAGCACTGGAATAAAGTCCCTATATAAGAAAAATACCGCCATCCTTTGATCAACGCTACTTCGCTCCCTCCTGTATCTCCGATTGGACGATGATAGCGCGCGCTTTGACTTCTTTATATTTTGTTTTTTCCGCCTCAGAGCCATGTTGAAAGTACCTCTGCGCAGCCGCAGTCTCCGGCTGCGGCGGCGGCGCGCGCCCGGCGCGCCCGGCCTGAAAGTTTCAACGTCGACTTTCTAGGGCCGCCACCGTCGACTTGCTTTTTCAAGCAAAAATAAAGAAAAAAGCAAGCGCTTTAGGAGAGCAGATGACGGAGCAAAGAGTAGATGGCGGTACTTTTCTTATATAGGGACTTTACACTGGAAAGGTGCACCGCGCCATCACGCCACCGCCGCGCTACCGCCGCCGCCGCAGCTGGTATGACGTCATGCTCCCCCGCACCGTCGCGCTACCGCCGCGCACCTTTCCAGTACTACCGCAGCCTTTCTATTACTAGCACAGATGACGTACGCGAGTATAGTACAGAGTATAGTAGCACAGATGACGTACACGAGTAAACAACCAAGTTTAAACCTCGACATAGCCATGTTCAACCTATAGCTACAACCAAGAGACGCAATCAATCGGCCAGTTACGCTGTGTCTTGAGCTTTGCGCTGCCTAGTGCAAGCTTTCGCCTTTCTTTATTTCGCAATTTTCATGAATTTAGACAAAATAGATGACCTAAACATAAAATTTACTTACTACAGTCAACGTATTGCGGCGTTTTCGTTTAAATTTAACGAACCTCATGAAATTCGGTGCAGTGGTTGGAGAGCAAGACAATTTTTCCGTTCCCGCATTTTTGGTAAGAAAATCCAGATGTAAAGATTGAATCAAAAATGAACGTTAAGTGAAGCGACCGGACCAGCCTACAGAAGCACTCGCCAAACATCGGAAGCAATCTATAAAATCAATTCAGTTCAAGGAATAGTGGATTTTACGGTATTACATGCAGTGGATTTGTGTGCAGAAAACGGAGGTGTAGCACAGGACAGTGACATACAGCCGACGATGCTTAATGCCTTGTAGGCACGTACGCACCGCCAGTCTTGGCTGTGCGTAAAAAAAAAAAGATTCGCTTTGTTGTAGCTAGGAACGGAAAACCGTTATGCTAGTTGCGCATCTTTCGTTCTATGAAAATTGCAGATGAATGCTGGGCGATCATTTCTTTTAACTTGTTTTCACTACGCGAATTGCATTCGTGTGCAGAGAGCCCTTCAGTACGTGGAATCTCTTTAAAGGTAGATTGATCATCGCAAGTGCCTGTACTATAGTGCTCGCTTTGTCTGACAGTGTAAAAAAAAAAGAAGTGTTTCGTTTCAGTCATGTGCCTGTGGATCAATTGGCCATTCCGTTACACGACGAAAAGAAGATGAACGCCGCACTCCATTGGTTGTACGAGGCTACTTTTTCCAAGCGTACGTCACAGTGAGCACGGAGTCAGATGTTCTTATTGTATTCTGGATGATCCCGTGGTCGCCACGTTCAGAACTGAGGAACTCGAAAACACTGAAGCGGCACAGACCAGAGAAAAAACAAAACAAAGAAAGAAACAGTGGGCGTCTGAATAAACAGACGAGTTCCATGTTGTCATGCGTAAGTCGTTTGCTCTATGCCAGTGACTATATTTATAACCGGATTACCACTGGTATCGAGTTACCAGACAACTTTAGCAGAGCGTCGCTTACGCTCCGCTCCACTCAGATTACATGATCTGAGGCACTGCAGCGTAACTGCGTTGACTTCGCATATCGATAAGCGTGCCTTCACGAGACGCCAGCTACGTGCCGTCAGCATGGCTCCGAAACGATGATGGCAAAAAACTTTATTGAATAAAAAAACTAAGAGTAGCAGTTGTGGAGAGGATCGCTTCGTGCAGAGTCCTGCCAGGCACGCCTTTGAAGGTTGAAGCAGTGATGCTGCGAGAGTCAACCGAGCAGCCGCAGGGGTTGATAATAAGTTGGCGGGTGTTGCTGAAGGGTGGCTGCGGAGTTGGCTGGGGATGAGGACAGGACCACATCGGGATGCCCGCCACACCTGTGACATCGCGGAGTGGTTCTTCCGTGAATGCACGAAGGTGATGTAGACGTGTGGGGGAAAGAAGAGAGCCTTGTCTGGACTTGTTGGGTAAGGACGCCGTGTGCGCGAGTCTCTCGAAACGAAATAAAAGAAAAAAAACGGTAACGTTGGATGCACCCTCACGGCACCGCTCAATCGGCTTTCAAGCGGACCGAAGGATGCCAAGCTACTAAGTTCCGCTGCCAGCAGGAACGTTGTGCGCATGCGCACCAGTGTTTCAGCTAAGCTCCCGTATGCAATGACTGCATCATTGTGTGACCGGTGTGGGTTGGCCCGTGAAATTGCTACATTCTCTATTCTCGGCCCAATACGCTCCACATGAAGTTTTGGCAAAGTTCGTCATACTGGTTGGAATGTTTCACCGGTTCTACGGCGAATATAAGCACTTGTCTGGTCAGATTGCGCGTGAGTCGCGAATAATGCTGCGCGTTTTTGAATTTGCCCTAGCACGAGCGATCACTTGTGCAGTGAGAGTGACGTATGAATGGAAGATGAACTTAACCCACCAGGCTTGTTCACGTCACACTCGACGATCAACAATCCGGTTTCGCCGCTAGCGTAGTTATTTGTAATTTAAAATCAAATTGCTAAATTCGAGGATTCTACGTGCCAAAATCATGATCTGATTACTAGGCACGCCGTAGTGGGCGACTCCGGGGTGTGTTCAGATTAGTTCGGCCGGGTATGTCCGGTGACCATATTTAATAGTGTTAAAAAATAAAATGTGCTGCCTGCGTGCAGCAATTTTTTTTTGGTATTCTCGTTTAGACATGATCTCAACGAGAATACCAATTTTTTTGTGCAAAAAAAAAAAAAAAAAAAACTGTGCTCACGGAAAAAATATCGGAACGCCCGGTCAGTCAGAAGTGATTTTTGAGAAATTTCCCGAATCCGCATTTTGGTTAGCTTCCAAAGGAAAAGTGGTGCGGCTACGGCTCTAAATACATTTAGCGATAGTGCATGGGGTAATTACCATTGATTATAATTCATTATTATAGAGTACAACCGCTATAATGGGGGCAAAAGAAATCGCAAAATAAGAACATCGCAAAATATTGATGAAAGTTGATATTTTTCCCCTTATATGTGAAGAGCTAGGTTTTCATATTTTGCCACTCTGTTGCCATGAAAGCAATTGCAAAATTAGGCAAATATGTTGCTCAAGACGGCTCGGAATATTCACGAGAAGTGCTCAAGTTTAGGCCTATTGCTCAATTAGCGGAGGAGGAAGCAGGAGGAAACAAACTTTATTGAAAGTTTAAAAATATTCAATAAAAGGCCATCCTCGGCTTTCCGTCAAATTTTCCAGATTAGTCTATTGACTTGAACTAATGTAATCTGTAAAAACATGTTACACCGATTTTGTTTCGGAATTGCAAAGCGAGAACTGTGTCCGAACAGACGGTATAACAGAGCTGCGACGTATACGGGGTCGACGCAAATGCTCGTTCATGCACGTCTCTTTCTTTTGCGACAAGAAAGCGCTCCAGAATGCTTCGGGAAGCGATGATTGACAAAACAGAAAGTTTTGGGGTTAGAACACTCCGCGCGTTCTTGGCCGGGAATTGCAAAATATGTGCATGGGTGCAGCGACAGAACGGTTGGACATGATCTTGAGCGCTTGATCTTGATATCGGGCTTTTAAGAGCGCGTCCTGCCTGCAACGTCATTAGAAATGTAATGGAGAGGTTGCGACAACAATGCTTTTAACTGTACACAGGGTAACTTTATCAATGAGGGAGCGCGCACTGGAACTTGCCGTGAGCCGACACCACCTTGGGGCGCGCGCATCGCGAACGCCAACTATAGACAGCAATAGTCTCTGCATTGTTGTTGGCGCTATCGAATTTGGGTGCCCGGAACTCCAGCACACTGGCTGCCGGCGCTTCTGTTTGACGTAAGCAGAACGTCGACTCGAGGGGCGGGGCGTTGCGCTCGCGGCAGCCTCTCAGTTACGGTTTCGCGCGCTCTGATAGCGGAATTTTGTCTCGGCACAATTCCGCGGCTAATCACATTTTTCAGGTCCGAAAGTTGATATGGCTTGTGCTGAGTGCTCGCCTCAATTTCCAAATTACGATGATCTCGCTGAAACTAATAGTTTAGGAGTTAATGTATTTTTGTTAATTGGCCACGAATTACATGTACCCCGTATCACTCGCCGGGTGATGTACCCCGTATCAGCCGGCGCTCAATGGGTCGTTCAAAGCAGGTGGAAGTAGAGTTGAAACGACATTAACGTCGTCACGAGTCATGACTGAGCTACACGACGAAGCGACAAGGCTACCGCGAATTTAGCAAGCATTAAGAAAAACGGCAAACTTTGACATTCTGACCTGCTTGATTCTGCGGACGGTGGCTGTCCATGGCTGCCTGTGTTCCTTCTCCTACAATTTACCCGGAAATCTGTAGTACGTACTTGACAGTCAACTGGCAGGGTCCCGGTGTGCTTGTCACTGTTGTGGCAAGAAACAGTACCGGCCTCCTTGGTTACACGGCCGTCGCGCGGCCTGCTCCAGTCATCAAACGGCTTGAAAAACGTGTGATCGCGATCGCCCTGCGGGCCGGTCCGCTGATAGATGGGGACGTGGCTCTCCGCTAGGGAGAGGAGCGGCGCTGGCGTCTGACGGAATACTTGTGTACGCGGGTGCGACTATAGTGTCTATAGTCGCACCCGCGTATGCTTAGAACACCGCTTGAGGAGCTAAACCGCGACGCTAAATCTTGTCATCGCTGTCAATGCTTCCGCCTTCGGGCAAATCTGCTAATCTTTAAGCTGTACACTTCCACATTGCTACCGAGATCATGACTCTATGAAAAAAGAGTACATGTATCCTAGAATCCTAACTGTAGGCATTGCAAACAACCTGGCACTTTACACAACTGTTACTTTTTTTTTGTCGTGTTGGATTTTATTTTATTTTTTTATACTTTACACCGAACAACCATAAAATAACTGTCTATCGCGTCTTACGATGACCGCGGTCCCTTCCGTTATATAAAACCCTGAATAGCACACGTATGTTTTATTGATGTCACTGGGATTATATTCTTTATGGAGGAGACGCATACTCGACAGAAAAGTTGAGCCACGTCTCTCGACAAGGTCTGTCTTCCGAGAAGCAGCAGCTCAAGTGAGTAGCGTGAAAAGGAAAAATTGTCATCCACCCGACTGCAGCCAAGAAGCTACAAAAGAAACCCATGCGGGTTTTTTAGAAAGAAAGCTTTGCAGTTGAAGTAAAATACATACTGGTTGGGGAGGTTTTCACCTGAGACGCCTGCTTTTTGAGAAATCCGTATGGGTTTTCCTAATAACTGGTGTTTTTTTTTTTTTTTGTCCTTTCATGAACTTTCCTCCACTCTGCTGCCTTCCGCATAACTGATTTCTCGAGTGCGTTGCACGGTTGATATCAATGAACCCTTTCCTGAGTGGCTACCGCTTCTGGACGCTTGCGTTTGTTTGCCCGAGTTTTGATTGTTCATGGGACTTTTTAGCATAGTGCGCGATTTGTGCGTGTGCCCGTGTGTGTCCAAAAGTAATGTAAATAATGTTCACCATACGTTACTGACAGTGTTTTCATGCAATAAAAAAAAAAAAACGTTGTGTGGTAGCACCGTGTTTAACACGTCCTGCGCCAAACTACACTTTGCTGCAGGGTATAATGAGTTCCAACTTCAGTGGCGACGGTAAGCAAACTTGCTTTCCTTCGCCATATGGCGAAGTTGAAGCTGAGTCTAAAACAGTGACATGCCGATGACGACGACGACGGCAAGCAGAACGACGGACCGACGGACTCACATTGTCGACATCAAAGCCCGCTTTCGAGCGTATAAATGCATTGGTCGCTAGTCTGAGCAGACAGAGCGCTGTAGCTTTACTTTACAAATCATGTCGATGGCTAGTTCGTGGTAGTTAACTAGCAATATGTGCATAAGTTTGCATATAATTTGCACACCTGTCAATTCTACGGATTTATTCGGTAGACTGCCGAATTCCGACCAGTCCTCCCGATTGTACGTAGGTACACGGCAGGCAATAAATCTCCCAAGAAACAGCCCCAACCCAACCAAGAAATACAAAAAGCAAGAACAATATAAACCGCATCATGCAGCACATCCACATCGTAAGTGCCGTTATGCGCTACGAGGCTAGCCTAAGGTAGATTTAAATCCAAGCTATTTGTGTAAGTTAGAATTGTGAATATGCTTTTCCTTAAAAATCGCTGAATTTATTATGTGTGCTGTATGTTATTACCTATGCATCAATAACTTGACTACGTGAAGGTTGCTAAAAACAATAGCAACGAAAGCGCAGCCTCTCAAACAATTCAGTGGCGATTTAGCGGTAAGTGCTAGAGAAATGCGATAGTATTACATATAATATGCGTAATACTACGTATAATATACATAATACCATATATATGCATTAAGACATTCTGTATGTATACATATATGTATATTGCCACGTACTAGTGACGATGAAGAAAACAGCAGCAAAACTGGGAATGACGAAACTAGCTTTATATTGAGCGAACTTCACTCAAAAGAACAATGATGGCGGGGAACACAGTCGGCGATCGTCGGAAATGTGATGTGCGGGTCAACCGCGTCGGATTTTATACGTAAGTCGTCGAAGGTTCAAAAGTAATCCCTGGTGCCCGCTTGCCTTACACAAAGTACTGCACAATTCGCGTCGCTCATACAAGTAGATTACATAAGCGCCGGTGACAACAGACAACGGATAGAAGCATCGATAACATTCGAGAAACTTCCTATACATGTAGGCGCGTCCTGCGCCGAGCGATAACGTTTAACATTTGTTAGCCGGTGAAAAGCGGTCCCCGATGAAAGATAAACCAGTCAATATATATATATACGTACAGGATGTCATATAGTGTGCTTAGCATTATTAGCGATGTCTCTGACTGTTTTCCCGCCAACTATAGGGTCTCCGGTATGTGGCCTTGCGTATGTACGGATGATCAGTTAACCCATTTCATGCCAACCTGTGTTATCGAGGGTGCATAGTCCGTGGTCTAATGGGTAGCGTATCGGGCTGCTGTGGTAATGTAACGGCGTTCAAAACCAATCGTCGGAACAACTTAGTTCCCTTTGCATGTGCCGCTCTTCACTGAACCCTCTAGGCATCAACTTGGTTAACCCCTGCCACCCTGGGTATGTGGCACTCGATATGCAGCACCGGGTATACGTCGCTCTTCCGTGAACTTCTTTGATGCCAACTTGGATCATTAGGTACGCACCACCTTTAACGCTAACTTGGGTAACTATGTGCCACTTCGCATGTACCACTCTTAAATGACCCAAGAAACATGAAAACATTTAAAATTTATCCGGGGCTGGGCGTTATAGAACCCGCGTCATTTATAATTAGACAGACTTTTTCTGAATGTTATATTCACACAAGTGCCACGCAGGGATTTCGCGGCGGCGGCGTGGCTGAATGACGCAGTGTGTCCAGAGAGAAGCCCGGCTGCGTACTCGATCTCTCCATACATGACTCGTCTCTGCGATGGCAGTACGGTGTGTTGCTACATTGCTTCTTTGCTAATCGTATCGACGTCGAATTTCCGAGCCATACGAAGTCCTGGTGCGCAATTTATGAATGCCATAACGCGGAACTTACTACAGATGATTTCTCCGATGCGCAACACGTTCAGTAGAGAGCACACAGAAGCTGATCACGCTGTTCGTTCGTTGTTGCCGAACAAGCCGCAATGCCACAATGCCTCGATGGTTTAATAAAACGACGCGCTGTCCAACTCTGCCGTAAACAAAGCCATTGTCATGACGACGGTTTTCGTTTAATATTTCTACATTTTTAAAAAATGATTTGCTACCGCTACAAAGGGAGAAATTTATGCGATTGCGAAGCGACTCACGAATGCATGGGCACTATACAAGCCGACCAAGAGGTAATATTGTCTGAAGCTTACGCCACGGTTCGGCCTCATTCGTCACAACATGGCGCGGTTGCGGTTCACGTGCCACACAAGTTGGGAGCAAGAACGGAGCGGAGAAATTTGGCTCAAGAGCTGGCCTACCGAGTTGCGCCTCGTCGCAGTGCGCACCCATGCAGGCGGAGTATATATTTCGCTGTTGGTCAGTTTTTCACGATTATTTATATCGGTGAGCCACAAAGTGACGATAAGCTTAGAAAAAGTTAATCGCCCATACGCAGAAAATTACAAGGAAGAGTTGTGCACAATTCAAATCTAAACACGGAGATATGGGATGCCATCTTTTCCGTAAAGTCTCGTCCCTATACGATCTTTCCCAACAGAGCTCCATACCATTCCCCGACAACTCTTGCAGTTTGGCAAAGCGGCACGCACTGCTAATGTTCAGGTGGCTGCAAACTCCCTGTACGACAACAGCGCAAATTTTCTTACGCCACGTTTAGTAAAGCTGCTTAATGCAAGGAAAGTGACCGACTTACGCAAAGCCGCGAAGAACCTGAGCGTAAGTTATCCGATAATATTAACCGTGAATAGGTAACACACACGACTATCGCTTTTCTGCTCATTCGTGGCTTTCAGTTAGCAGCCCTCTGATATGCAGCCTAGTCGCCTGTACTTCCCCAGCAAGGCTCTTGAAATCTAAGTGTCTTGGGTAGAGGCCTGGTCTGGTCGGAAAAGGCGCATGAATCAATGGGCATGCCGGAGTGTCTCATTGTTCATTTGCGCATTGACGTGCAAGGGTCGGTCAGGAGTCTTCGATGCACCCAGAAAAACATTCATTCAATAAGAGTCTCGTATTTCCATAAAAACACCAGTGCACAATGCGCAAAAAAAAAGTTCGCGAACGGCAAAATCAATAAAACCACCTGCCCTTACACCTACATAATTAGGTAAAAATGGAAATATAAAAGTCTGTTCCTTTATTGCAGGCAGGTCTACCCTATAGGTCATTAGTCTGACGGGTAACTGAAGCACGGACCTTCGTCGTTGTCGAACAGAGTGATCCTGAAGACTTTCGGCGAATTTCTTTGGACCGCATAGCAGGCTTGATGGTGGACGCCAGTGAAGCCAGGATAGCTTGCTTGCGTTCTCTTTCACTTTCGTGATAATGCGTCTCTCTTTTCTCGGCAACAATCTCCGGCAGCCACTGGATGAAAACCCCACTCAACAGAGCTAAGAAAGCCACCACCCCGTCGAACGGCATGCCGGCTTCGCTGGGACCACCCCAAAGCACCACGATGACCGAGGCCGTGATGACCCCCATGCGGCCGAACGCATACGAGGTGGTGAGTCCCAAACTGCGTATGGTGGTGGGGAAGACCTCCGCCGTGTAGCCGTAGTTGACGCTTAGCGCAGCGGACGCCAGGCTTTCGACGACTACGCCGAATGCTGATGAAAGTGGAGGCGCCATCGTCACAGAGGCGGCGGCATGCATGACGGCGGAGGCGCACAGAAACGCGAGCAGTATGGAGAGCGTCTCGCGCTGTCCGTGGTTACTGATGTACCTGCAGACACTCGCGTAGAGCGACGCCTGGACGACCATGTGGACTGTGCGCCATAAGTGGCCGGCCGTGGCGTTCAGAAGGACAAGACCGTAATAGGCGAGATTCACGCTGAACCAGGACAGCAGCACCGACAGGACGCCCCAGCGGAAGAGCGGCTCGTGCAGGAACGTATCAGTGCTGACGACGCTCATGCTGTATTGGTTAGCGGTCTCACGCTTCCGGATGTGCGATGTGAGCACCCTGAAGGATTCCCGCGCCTTGTTCGCGCTCAAGCCATTGCTAGTCGCCGCGGCCATGACCGCCATCTCCGCGGCATGAGGCCTTCCCGTGCAGAGAAGCCAGCTGGGCGACTCGTCGAGGAGGCAACACCAGAGAACCAGCATGAGCGTAGGCACCAGTAGGACCAAGTGGGCCATGAACCAACGTGGCTCCAGCAAAGACAGCACGTGCAAAGCCGGCGGAACCAGCGTCGTGCCCACCGCTGTGTCCAGGACGCCGTACGTGGCCCGGTTCTGGTTGCCGGTCACTTCGTAGATGAGGATGAACACGAGCACCTGAACTGAGCAGCTGGTCGCGGAGATAAAGAACCGGGTCACCAGGAACATGGTGAATGTCTGCGCCACGCTGCAGGCTACGCTAAATGCCAGGAGGCAAAGCACGCTGCCCATGATGGCCAGCTGGCGGCCGACCCTGTCGGATACGAAGCCGGCGGCCGGCACGAGCAATGCAGCTCCCAGCATGTTGGCAATGGTGGTGAACTTGTGCAACCAGCGTTTATCGCAGACAAGGTCCCACCGGCTCACGATGCTGTCACTGGTGTCTTGGGCGTCGTAATCCCAACTGTGGCACGGCACCACGTGGCGTACCTCTTCGGAATTTTCCGGCTGGGATGTTAAGGCGAGAATTAGAGATTGTCGCT